>NW_027615068.1:30000-108140 GCF_965212315.1 Lampetra planeri | reverse complement strand
CACTTCTGCTAGTAGTCTATAATAGTGTAACGTGTGAAGCTATTAACATCCATTCGTTCTCACGTCATAGTTCACATTCTCGGGGTCTCTCGCAAAAGTCACGCAAATCGGTTCAAAGCAAAAAACACAAACATCAAAACGACGTTTCGGTCGCAACGCAAGCGACCGTCCTCAGGTGAAGTTGTTGCTTGCTTGGAACCGATCTGCGACGCTTGTGCCAGGCCACGTGCACCTTGAGGCTACCACGTGAAGTGTCGAACGCCCGCTGGCAGGAGGTCACGGGGCAGACCCAGCAGGTGCCACGGGTCGACTGACCGAGATGACCGAGATGACTGGCTGATGCACCACCTGTGCCCCCTACTGTGCAAACTTGCTGTGCTTTAGCCACCCGGCACTCCGCTCGTTGTTGTGAGCGTCGCTCCTCCACCCTCCGTTGTTGTTGGAGGCCGACTGCCTCCAACTGCCCAGTAGCAACAACCGCCATTCGCCACTAAGTAGCGGTGACGTCACCACGACGCTTGTGCCAGGCCATGTGCACCTTGAGGCTACTACGTGAAGTGTCGAACGCCCGCTGGCAGGAGGTCACTGGGCAGACCCAGCAGGTGCCACGGGTCGACTGACCGAGATGACCGAGATGACTGACTGATGCACCACCAGTGCCCCCTACTGTGCCAACTCGCTGTGCTTTAGGCACCCGGCGCTCCGCTCGTTGTTGTGAGCGTCGCTCCTCCGCCCTCCGTTGTTATTGGAGGGCGACTGCCCAAAGACCCCCAAAGAATGTGAATTGCAGCAGTCACGGAAGCTTTCAGTCAACGTCTGAGTTCCTCATTTTCCGTTCTTTTTCCATAAAAACGATAGTCTCCCCATCTGAGAGTTTAACAATGTTTTGAAGCACCCTGTGTATATATACGTACACGTATTACGTGTCTCTGTGTCTCCCAGTGTCTGCCTGTGTCTCCCCGTGTCTCCCCGTGTCTCCATGTCTCCCCATGTTTCACCGAGTCTCCCCACGTCTCCCCGTGTCTGGCTCTGTTTCCCCGTGTCTCCCTCTGTCTCTCGATGTCCCGCCATGTCTCCACGTGTCTCCCCGCGTCTCCGTGTCTCCACGTGTCTCTCCGTGTCTCCCTGTGTCTTCATGTGTTTCCCCGTGTCTCCGTGTCTCCACGTGTCTCCCCGTGTCTCCCCATGTCTATCTATGTCTCACCGTGTCTCCCCATGTCTCCCCGTGTCTGCCTCTGTCTCACCGTGTCTCCCCGTGTCTTCCCGTGTCTGTTTGTGTCTCTCCGTGTCTGGCTGTGTCTCTCCGTGTCTGGCTGTGTTTCCCCGTGTCTGCCTCTGTCTCTCAATGTCTCGCCATGTCTCCCCGTGTCTCCGTGTCTCCCTGTGTCTCCCCATACCCCTATGTCTCTCCGTGTCCCCGTGTGTCTCTGCGTGTCTCCCTGTATATCTACATCTCCAAAATAATAGATCACCTGTATATATACCCACACGTATTACGTGTCTCTGTGTCTCCCCATATCTCCCCGTGTCTCCCCGTCTCTCCCCATGTCTCCATGTCTGCCCATGTCTCCCCATGTCTCCGTGTCTCCCCGTGTCTCTCCATGTCCGCATGTGCCCCAGTATTTTCTCGTGTCTCCCCGTATATCTCTGTGTCGCCCCGTGTCTTCCCGTGTCTCCCCACTTCTCCCCGTGTCTCCCCATGTCTCCCCTTATCTCCCCGTGTCTCCCCGTATCTCCCCATATCTCCCCGTGTTTCCCCGTGTCTCCCCGTATCTCCCCGTGTCTCCCCACATCTCCCCGTGTCTCCCCGTATCTCCCCATGTCTCCCCGTATCTCCCCGTGTCTCCCCGTGTCTCCCCGTGTCTCCCCGTGTCTCCCCGTGTCTCCCCATGTCTCCCCACGTCTCCCCATGTCTCCCGATGTCTCCCCTTATCTCCTCATGTCTCCCCATGTCTCCCCTTGTCTCCCCGTGTCTCCCCGTGTCTCCCCGTGTCTTCTCGTGTCTCCCCATGTCTCCCCGTATCTCCCCGTGTCTCCCCGTCTCTCCCCGTGTCTCCATGTCTCCCCGTATCTCCCCGTGTCTCCCCATGTCTCCCCGTGTCTCCCCGTATCTCCCCATGTCTCCCCGTGTCTCTCCGTATCTTCCCGTGTCTCCCCGTGTCTCCCCTTATCTCCCCGGGTCTCCCCGTGTCTCATCGTGTCTCCCCGTATCTTCCCGTATCTCTTCGTGTCTCCCCACGTCTCCCCGTGTCTCCCCGGGTCTCCCCGTGTCTCCCCGTATCTCCCCGTATCTCCCCGTGTCTCCCCGTGTCTCCTCGTGTCTCCTCGTATCTCCCCGTGTCTCCCCGTGTGTTTCCGTGTTACCACAAGAGGAGATGCTGATGATGATGACGCTGATGAGGAGTCCAAATCCTCTCCACCGTGGCTTCATCTTCAAGCGCTGCGTCACCACACACACACGCAGGGCAGAGTGGACGTTGACCTCTAGACTGGAGGAGGAGTGGAGGTTGACCTCCAGACTGGAGGTCGAGGAGGAGGAAGAGTGGAAGTTGACCTCTAGACTGGACGAGGAGTGGAGTCTGACCTCTAGACTGGAGGAGGAGGTTGACCTCTAGACTGGAGGAGGTGGAAAAGGTTGACCTCTAGACTGGATGATGAGTGGAGGTTGACCTCCGGACTGGAGCTGGAGGTTGACCTCTAGACTGGAGCTGGAGGTTGACCTCTAGACTGGAGGAGGAGGTTGACCTCTAGACTGGAGGAGGAGTGGAGGTTGACCTCTAGACTGGAGGAGGAGGTTGACCTCTAGACTGGAGGAGGAGTGGAGGTTGACCTCTAGACTGGAGGAGGAGGTTGACCTCTAGACTGGAGGAGGAGGTGGAGATTGACCTCTAGACTGGAGGAGGTTGACCTCTAGACTGGAGGAGTGGAGGTTGACCTCTAGACTGGAGGAGCAGTGGAGGTTGACCTTTAGACTGGAGGAGGAGCTGGAGTGGAGGTTGACCTCTAGACTGGATGATGAGTGGAGGTTGACCTCTAGACTGAAGGTGGAGTGGAGGTTGACCTCTAGACTGGATGATGAGTGGAGGTTGACCTCTAGACTGGATGATGAGTGGAGGTTGACCTCTAGACTGAAGGTGGAGTGGAGGTTGACCTCTAGACTGGATGATGAGTGGAGGTTGACCTCTAGATTGAAGGTGGAGTGGAGGTTGACCTCTAGACGGAGGAGAAGGTGGAGTGGAGGTTCCGGACTTGTTCTCTCCGACACGATCTCCGCCAACTGGTCGATTCAACAAGCGGAAAAACGTTCCGTGGTTTGGGCCAATTTGAGGAAGTGAAACATGGGAAGGCCTCGTAGCTCACGCCCCACCCCCTCCTCCTACTCCCCCCCCCTCACTCCCTCCCACAACATCCTTTATTTAACCATGTGCCTGGAAACATTGCAATTCGTTATTGCAGTGGAGTTTACACTCCCACCACGACCACCACCGCCCTCCGTTGAGATTCACTATCTCTAGTGACTCACATCCTTTATTTAACCATTGGAGACCCACCACCACCACCGCCCCCGTTGAGATTCACCATCTCTAAGTGACTCACATCCTTTATTTAACCATTGGAGACCCACCACCACTACCCCCATTGAGATTCACCATCTCTAGAGACTCACATCCTTTATTTAACCATTGGAGAACCACCACCACCCCATTGAGATTCACCATCTCTAGTGACTCACATCCTTTATTGAACCATCGGAGACCCACCACCACCCCCATTGAGATTCACCATCTCTAGAGACTCACATCCTTTATTTAACCATTGGAGACTCACCACCACCCCCATTGAGATTCACCATCTCTAGTGACTCACATCCTTTATTTAACCATTGGAGACCCACCACCACCACCCCCATTGAGATTCGCCATCTATAGTGACTCACATCCTTTATTTAACCATTGGAGACCCACCCCCATTGAGATTCAGCATCTCTAGTGACTCGCATCCTTTATTTAACCATTGGAAACCCACCACCACCACCGCCCCCGTTGAGATTCACCATCTCTAGTGACTCACATCCTTTATTTAACCATTGGAGACCCACCACCACCCCCCCCCCCATTGAGATTCACCATCTCTAGTGACTCACATCCTTTATTTAACCATTGGAGACCCACCACCACCACCCCCATTGAGATTCACCATCTCTAGAGACTCACATCCTTTATTTAACCATTGGAGACCCACCACCACCACCCCCGTTGAGATTCACCATCTCTAGTGACTCACATCCTTTATTTAACCATTGGAGACCCACCACTACCCCCGTTGAGATTCACCATCTCTCGTGACTCACATCCTTTATTTAACCATTGGAGACCCACCACCACCACCCCCATTGAGATTCACCATCTCTAGAGACTCACATCCTTTATTTAACCATTGGAGACCCACCACCACCCCCATTGAGATTCACCATCTCTAGTGACTCACATCCTTTATTTAACCATCGGAGACCCACCACCACCCCCATTGAGATTCACCATCTCTAAGTGACTCACATCCTTTATTTAACCATTACAGACCCACCACCACCACCACCCCCATTGAGATTCACCATCTCTAGAGACTGACATCCTTTATTTAACCATTGGAGACCCACCACCACCACCACCCCCATTGAGATTCACCATCTCTAGTGACTCACATCCTTTATTTAACCATCAGAAAGAGCCCCCGTTGAGTTTCACCGTCTCTATTGATCCTTTATTCAACCACTGGAGAATCCGTGACTCTGAATGTTCAAAACGAATCGACCCTCCCCAAATACATTTCTCCAATTTTCGAAAATAGAATTATTATTTTTATTACGTGCCGAGTTGCTAGGCAACCCGCACCGTACCACCCACTAGGTCCACTCGGCCAGAAACCCACACACTTCCTCCCCCACCCCCACTCACCCCACTCACCCCACTCACCCCCCTCCACCTTGTTTGCGAGCCATTCAACTAATTTTAGTCGCAAACCTCAAAATGCTTTGGCAACCAAACCTCCCTCTCTCTCTCTGACTCTCTCTCTCTCTCTCTGACTCTCTCTCTCTCTCTGCCTCTCCCTTCATCTCTCTTTTTTTTACGATCAGATGAAACATGTACGTACTATGATAATCGGTTTTTTACCCTTCTATCTGGCAACAAAACTGACACCTTTTTTTACGTGTCATGTTTGCATAGACCACAATACCTGCACTCATAATGCAAACAAAAAACACACAACTCTGATAATGTATGCACTGTCCTTGAAGTTGATTGGTCCACACCCGAGACAGCTTTTCTTAGAGCCTAGTCTCACATGGCGTTGGACCAGATGACGCCAAAAGGCGCACAACTCAAGGACAATGCACCATCAGAGTATGAGAGCTCTGGGTAAAGCATTTACACCATTGGAACCTCCTTTGCCAGTAGAAAATATGATAATAGTTTTTTTACCCTTCTATCTGGCAACAAAACTGACACCTTTTTTTACAAGGAGTCATGTTTGCATTGACCACAATACCTGCGGTTGGAATGCAAAGAAAAAACACAACTCTGATAATGTATGCACTGTCCTTGAAGTTGATTGGTCCACACCCGAGACAGCTTTCCTTAGAGCCTAGTCTCACATGGTGTTGGACCAGATGACGCCAAAAGGCGCACAACTCAAAGACAAAGCACCATCAGAGTATGAGAGCTCTGGGTGAAGCATTTACACCATTGGAACCTCATTTGCCAGTAGCAAATAATTGTTTTTTACCATTTTATCTGGCAACAAAACTGACACCTTTTTTTACAAGGAGTCATGTTTGCATTGACCACAATACCTGCGGTCGTAATGCAAACAAAAAACACGCAATTCTGGTCAACAAAAAAAAACATATTTTTCTGTCCTGGACTTTTGCAGCTTTTCTAGACTAATTTCAAGGTGCTGATTCCAAATCTGATCTCAGATTTTCTCTATCACATCTCATTTTATGCTATCGGCATACCCCATTTTCATTGATTTTACCCGAAATTAACTCTGTCACTTATGATTGCAAGTTGTTGAGAGTCAGTGACTGCTTTAGTGTTAAAATACGGTGCTGTATTTTTAGGATAGTGTGTTTTTAATATCATTTTATGCAGATATCCACATTTATTTAATATTTTTCTTCTGCAGTTTTTATTGAAAATGCAATATTTGATATCTCGAAAACCTGATGTGATAGACAACAACTTATGCCGGATTTGGAATCAGCACCACCCCACAAAATTACCTTAAAACCGTTGGAATACCTTATGCCAGAAAAAAAGTGTGTTGACCAGTGTAATGTATGCACTGTCCTTGAAGGTGATTGGTCCACACCCGAGACAGCTTTCCTTAGAGCCTAGTCTCACATGGTCCTTGAAGTTGATTGATCCACACCCGAGACAGCTTTCCTTAGAGCCTAGTCTCACATGGTCCTTGAAGTTGATTGGTCCACACCCGAGACAGCTTTCCTTAGAGCCTAGTCTCACATGGTCCTTGAAGGTGATTGGTCCACACCCGAGACAGCTTTCCTTAGAGCCTAGTCTCACATGGTCCTTGAAGGTGATTGGTCCACACCCGAGACAGCTTTCCTTAGAGCCTAGTCTCACATGGTCCTTGAAGTTGATTGGTCCACACCCGAGACAGCTTTCCTTAGAGCCTAGTCTCACATGGTCCTTGAAGTTGATTGGTCCACACCCAAGACAGCTTTCCTTAGAGCCTAGTCTCACATGGTCCTTGAAGTTGATTGGTCCACACCCAAGACAGCTTTCCTTAGAGCCTAGTCTCACATGGTCCTTGAAACTGATTGGTCCACACCCAAGACAGCTTTCCTTAGAGCCTAGTCTCACATGGTCCTTGAAGTTGATTGGTCCACACCCGAGACAGCTTTCCTTAGAGCCTAGTCTCACATGGTCCTTGAAGTTGATTGGTCCACACCCGAGACAGCTTTCCTTAGAGCCTAGTCTCACATGGTCCTTGAAGTTGATTGGTCCACACCCGAGACAGCTTTCCTTAGAGCCTAGTCTCACATGGTGTTGGACCAGATGACACCAAAAGGCGCACAACTCAAAAACAACGCACCATCAGAGTATGAGAGCTCGGGGTAAAGCATTTACACCATTTGCCAGTAAAAAATATGATAATTGGTGAATCTCAATGGGGGTGGTGGTGGGTCTCCAATGGTTAAATAAAGGATGTGAGTCACTAGAGATGGTGAATCTCAATGGGGGTGGTGGTGGTGGGTCTCCAATGGTTAAATAAAGGATGTGAGTCACTAGAGATGGTGAATCTCAATGGGGGTGGTGGTGGGTCTCCAATGGTTAAATAAAGGATGTGAGTCACTAGAGATGGTGAATCTCAATGGGGGTGGTGAATTGGTGGGTCTCCAATGGTTAAATAAAGGATGTGAGTCACTAGAGATGGTGAATCTCAATGGGGGTGGTGGTGGGTCTCCAATGGTTAAATAAAGGATGTGAGTCACTAGAGATGGTGAATCTCAATGGGGGTGGTGGTGGGTCTCCAATGGTTAAATAAAGGATGTGAGTCACTAGAGATGGTGAATCTCAATGGGGGTGGTGGTGGTGGGTCTCCAATGGTTAAATAAAGGATGTGAGTCACTAGAGATGGTGAATCTCAATGGGGGTGGTGAATTGGTGGGTCTCCAATGGTTAAATAAAGGATGTGAGACACTTAGAGATGGTGAATCTCAATGGGGGTGGTGAATTGGTGGGTCTCCAATGGTTAAATAAAGGACGTGAGTCACTAGAGATGTTGAATTGGTGTGTCTCCAATGGTTAAATAAAGGATGTGAGTCACTTAGAGATGGTGAATCTCAACGGGAGTGGTGGTGGTGGTGGGTCTCCAATGGTTAAATAAAGGATGCGAGCCACTTGACACGTTTAATCTCAATGGGGCCCCACTCTGATGGTTCTATAAAGGCTCGTGTGGTGGTCTGTGTGGGAGGTCACTGTACAGTGCCGTGAGGTTACAGCCATCGACCACTTCCTAGGGAGGAAATGACTGGAGACTTGCCGATAAGGGTCAGGCACTCACCCACACACTCAGCCAGCCACTCACTCACCCACCCACTCACTCACCCACTCACTAACTCACACACTCAGCCAACCACTCACTCACCCACACACTCAGCCAGCCACTCACTCACCCACCCACTCACTCACCCACTCACTAACCCACACACTCAGCCAACCACTCACTCACCCACACACTCAGCCAACCACTCACTCACCGACTCACTCACCCACTCACTCACCCAGCCACTCACTCACTCACCCACTCACTAACCAAGCCACTCACCCACTCACCCACACACTCACGCACTCACCCACACACTCAGCCAGCCACTCACTCACCGACTCACTCACTCACACACCCAGCCACTCACTCACCCAGCCACTCACCCAGCCACTCACCCAGCGACTCACTCAGTCACGAATGCAGCCACTCACCTGGCCACTCACTCACGCAGCTACTCACTCAGCTACTCACCCAGCCACTCACCCAGCCAATCACTCACTCACCCACTCACTCACCCACTCACTCACCCAGCCACTCATTCACCGACTCACTCACCCACTCACCCACACACTCAGCCAGCCACTCACTCACCCACTCACTCACCCACTCACTCACCCAGCCACTCACTCACCCAGCCACTAACTCACCCACTCACTCACCCACTCACTCATCCAGCCACTCACTCACCCAGCCACTCACTCACCCAGCCACTCACTCACGCAGCCACTCACTCACTCACCCAGCCACTCACTCACCCAACTACTCACCCAACCACTCACCCAGCCACTCACTCACTCACTCACCCAGCCACTCACTCAGCCAGCCACTCACTCACCGACTCACTCACCCACTCACTCACCCAGCCACTCACTCATTCAATCACACACTCACCGAGCTACTCACACACTCACCCACTCACTCACTCACCCACTCACCCACATAATCACCCAGCCAATCACCCACTCACCCACACACTCACTCACTCAGCCATTCACTCAACCACTCACCCAGCCACTCATTCACCCAGCCACTCACTCACCCACACAGTCACCCACTAACCTACATACTCACCCAGCCACTCACCCAGCCACTTACCCACTCACCCACACACTCACTGACCCAGCCACTCACAAAGCCACTTACCCATTCACCCACACACTCACTCACCCAGCCACTCACCCAGCCACTCACGCACCCACACACTCACTCACCCAGCCACCCACTCACCCAACCACTCACTCACTCACTCACGCACCCACACACTCAATCACCCACACACTCACCCAGCCACCCACTCACCCAGCCACTCACGCACCCAATCACTCACTCACCCAGCCACCCACTCACCCACCCACTCACGCACCCACACACTCACTCACCCACACACTCACCCAGCCACCCACTCACCCACACATTCACCCACTCACCCACACATTCACCCACTCACCCACATACTCACACAGCCACTCACCCAGCCACTCACCTACTCACCCACATACTCACCTAATCAAGCACTCACCCACGTACTCACTCACCCACCCACTCACTCACTCACTCACCCACTCGCTCACCCACACACTCACTCACCCAGCCACTCATTCACCCAGCCACTCACTCACCCACACATTCACCCACTCACCCACCCACCCACTCATTCACCCACCCACCCACCCACACACTCAGCCAGCCACTCACTCACCGACTCACTCACCCACTCACTCACCCAGCCACTCACCCAATCACCCACCCACACACTCACGCACTCACCCACACACTCAGCCAGCCACTCACTCACCCACTCACTCACCTACTCACTCACCCAGCCACTCACCCACTCACCCACACACTCACGCAGCCACTCACTCACCGACTCACTCACCCACTCACTCACCCAGCCACTCACCCACTCACTCACTCACGCAGCCACTCACTCACCCAGCCACTCACTCACTCACCCACACACTCACTCACGCAGCCATTCACCCAGCCACTCACCCAGCCACCCACTCACCCACACACTCACTCACCCAGCCATTCACTCAACCACTCACCCAGCCACTCATTCACCCAGCCACTCACTCACCTACACAGTCACCCAGTAACCTACATATTCACCCAGCCACTCACCCAGCCACTTACCCACTCACCCACACACTCACTGACCCAGCCACTCACAAAGCCACTTACCCATTCACCCACACACTCACTCACCCAGCCACTCACAAAGCCACTTACCCAGCCACTCACCTACTCACCCACATACTCACCTAATCAAGCACTCACCCACTTACTCACTCACCCACCCACTCACTCACTCACTCACCCACTCGCTCACCCACACACTCACTCACCCAGCCACTCATTCACCCAGCCAATCACCCACACATTCACCCACTCACCCACCCACCCACTCATTCACCCACCCACACACTCAGCCAGCCACTCACTCACCGACTCACTCACCCACTCACTCACCCAGCCACTCACCCACTCACCCACACACTCACGCACTCACCCACACACTCAGCCAGCCACTCACTCACCCACTCACTCACCTACTCACTCACCCAGCCACTCATCCACTCACCCACACACTCACGCACGCAGCCACTCACTCACCCAGCCACTCACTCACCCACTCACACACCCAGCTACTCACTCACCCAGCCACTCACTCACTCACCCACACACTCACTCACGCAGCCATTCACCCAGCCACTCACCCAGCCACCCACTCACCCACACATTCACCCACTCACCCACACATTCACCCACTCACCCACATACTCACACAGCCACTCACCCAGCCACTCACCTACTCACCCACATACTCACCTAATCAAGCACTCACCCACTTACTCACTCACCCACCCACTCACTCACTCACCCACTCGCTCACCCACACACTCACTCACCCAGCCACTCATTCACCCAGCCACTCACTCACCCACACATTCACCCACTCACCCACCCACCCACTCATTCACCCACCCACCCACACACTCAGCCAGCCACTCACTCACCGACTCACTCACCCACTCACTCACCCAGCCACTCACCCACTCACCCAGCTACTCACCCAGCCACTCACCCAGCCACTCACTCACTCACTCACCCAGCCACTCACTCAGCCAGCCACTCACTCACCGACTCACTCACCCACTCACTCACCCTGCCACTCACTCATTCAATCACAAACTCACCGAGCTACTCACCCACTCACCCACTCACTCACTCACCCACTCACCCACATAATCACCCAGCCAATCACCCACTCACCCACACACTCACTCACTCAGCCATTCACCCAGCCACTCACCCAGCCACCCACTCACCCACATACTCACTCACCCAGCCATTCACTCAACCACTCACCCAGCCACTCATTCACCCAGCCACTCACTCACCCACACAGTCACCCACTAACCTACATACTCACCCAGCCACTCACCCAGCCACTTACCCACTCACCCACACACTCACTGACCCAGCCACTCACAAAGCCACTTACCCATTCACCCACACACTCACTCACCCAGCCACTCACCCAGCCACCCACTCACCCAACCACTCACTCACTCACGAACCCACACGCTCACTCACACACACACTCACTCACCCACACACTCACACAGCCACCCACTCACCCAGCCACTCACGCACCCAATCACTCACTCACCCAGCCACCCACTCACCCACCCACTCACGCACCCACACACTCACCCAGCCACCCACTCACCCACACATTCACCCACTCACCCACACATTCACCCACTCACCCACATACTCACACAGCCACTCACCCAGCCACTCACCTACTCACCCACATACTCACCTAATCAAGCACTCACCCACTTACTCACTCACCCACTCACTAACACACACATTCACCCACTCACCCACCCACCCACTCATTCACCCACCCACCCACACACTCAGCCAGCCACTCACCCACTCACCCACACACTCACGCACTCACCCACACACTCAGCCAGCCACTCACTCACCCACTCACTCACCTACTCACTCACCCAGCCACTCACCCACTCACCCACACACTCACGCACTCACCCACACACTCAGCCAGCCACTCACTCACCCACTCACTCACCTACTCACTCACCCAGCCACTCACTCACTCACCCACACACTCACTCACGCAGCCATTCACCCAGCCACTCACCCAGCCACCCACTCACCCACACACTCACTCACCCAGCCATTCACTCAACCACTCACCCAGCCACTCATTCACCCAGCCACTCACTCACCCACACAGTCACCCACTAACCTAAATACTCACCCAGCCACTCACCCAGCCACTTACCCACTCACCCACACACTCACTGACCCAGCCACTCACAAAGCCACTTACCCATTCACCCACACACTCACTCACCCAGCCACTCACCCAGCCACTCACGCACCCACACACTCACTCACTCACGCACCCACACGCTCACTCACACACACACTCACTCACCCACACACTCACACAGCCACCCACTCACCCAGCCACTCACGCACCCAATCACTCACTCACCCAGCCACCCACTCACCCACCCACTCACGCACCCACACACTCACCCAGCCACCCACTCACCCACACATTCACCCACTCACCCACACATTCACCCACTCACCCACATACTCACACAGCCACTCACCCAGCCACTCACCTACTCACCCACATACTCACCTAATCAAGCACTCACCCACTTACTCACTCACCCACTCACTCACACACACATTCACCCACTCACCCACCCACCCACTCATTCACCCACCCACCCACACACTCAGCCAGCCACTCACTCACCGACTCACTCACCCACTCACTCACCCAGCCACTCACCCACTCACTCACTCACGCAGCCACTCACTCACCCAGCCACTCACTCACCCACTCACACACACAGCTACTCACTCACCCAGCCACTCACTCACTCACCCACACACTCACTCACGCAGCCATTCACCCAGCCACTCACCCAGCCACCCACTCACCCACACACTCACTCACCCAGCCATTCACTCAACCACTCACCCAGCCACTCATTCACCCAGCCACTCACTCACCCACACAGTCACCCAGTAACCTACATACTCACCCAGCCACTCACCCAGCCACTTACCCACTCACCCACACACTCACTGACCCAGCCACTCACAAAGCCACTTACCCATTCACCCACACACTCACTCACCCAGCCACTCACCCAGCCACTCACGCACCCACACACTCACTCACCCAGCCACCCACTCACCCAACCACTCACTCACGCACCCACACACTCACTCACCCACACACTCACCCAGACACCCACTCACCCAGCCACTCACGCACCCAATCACTCACTCACCCAGCCACCCACTCACCCACCCACCCACTCACGCACCCCACACACTCACTCACCCACACACTCACCCAGCCACCCACTCACCCACACATTCACCCACTCACCCACACATTCACCCACTCACCCACATACTCACACAGCCACTCACCCAGCCACTCACCTACTCACCCACATACTCACCTAATCAAGCACTCACCCACTTACTCACTCACCCACCCACTCACTCACTCACTCACTCACCCACTCGCTCACCCACACACTCACTCACCCAGCCAATCATTCACCCAGCCACTCACTCACCCACACATTCACCCACTCACCCACCCATCCACTCATTCAATCACCCACCCACACACTCAGCCAGCCACTCACTCACCGACTCACTCACCCACTCACTCACCCAGCCACTCACCCACTCACCCACACACTCACGCACTCACCCACACACTCAGCCAGCCACTCACTCACCGACTCACTCACCCACTCACTCACCTAGCCACTCACCCACTCACTCACTCACGCAGCCACTCACTCACCCAGCCACTCACTCACCCACTCACACACACAGCTACTCACTCACCCAGCCACTCACTCACTCACCCACACACTCACTCACGCAGCCATTCACCCAGCCACTCACCCAGCCACCCACTCACCCACACACTCACTCACCCAGCCATTCACTCAACCACTCACCCAGCCACTCATTCACCCAGCCACTCACTCACCTACACAGTCACCCAGTAACCTACATATTCACCCAGCCACTCACCCAGCCACTTACCCACTCACCCACACACTCACTGACCCAGCCACTCACAAAGCCACTTACCCATTCACCCACACACTCACTCACCCAGCCACTCACCCAGCCACTCACGCACCCACACACTCACTCACCCAGCCACCCACTCACCCAACCACTCACTCACTCACGCACCCACACACTCACTCACCCACACACTCACCCAGCCACCCACTCATCCAGCCACTCACGCACCCAATCACTCACTCACCCAGCCACCCACTCACCCACCCACCCACTCACGCACCCACACACTCACTCACCCACACACTCACCCAGCCACCCACTCACCCACACATTCACCCACTCACCCAGCCACTCACCTACTCACCCACATACTCACCTAATCAAGCACTCACCCACTTACTCACTCACCCACCCACTCACTCACTCACTCACCCACTCGCTCACCCACACACTCACTCACCCAGCCACTCATTCACCCAGCCAATCACCCACACATTCACCCACTCACCCACCCACCCACTCATTCACCCACCCACACACTCAGCCAGCCACTCACTCACCGACTCACTCACCCACTCACTCACCCAGCCACTCACCCACTCACCCACACACTCACGCACTCACCCACACACTCAGCCAGCCACTCACTCACCCACTCACTCACCTACTCACTCACCCAGCCACTCATCCACTCACCCACACACTCACGCACGCAGCCACTCACTCACCCAGCCACTCACTCACCCACTCACACACCCAGCTACTCACTCACCCAGCCACTCACTCACTCACCCACACACTCACTCACGCAGCCATTCACCCAGCCACTCACCCAGCCACCCACTCACCCACACACTCACTCACCCAGCCATTCACTCAACCACTCACCCAGCCACTCATTCACCCAGCCACTCACTCACCCACACAGTCACCCACTAACCTACATACTCACCCAGCCACTCACCCAGCCACTTACCCACTCACCCACACACTCACTGACCCAGCCACTCACAAAGCCACTTACCCATTCACCCACACACTCACTCACCCAGCCACTCACCCAGCCACTCACGCACCCACACACTCACTCACCCAGCCACCCACTCACCCAACCACTCACTCACTCACGCACCCACACACTCACTCACCCACACACTCACCCAGCCACCCACTCACCCAGTCACTCACGCACCCACACACTCAATCACCCACACACTCACCCAGCCACCCACTCACCCACACATTCACCCACTCACCCACATACTCACACAGCCACTCACCCAGCCACTCACCTACTCACCCACATACTCACCTAATCAAGCACTCACCCACTTACTCACTCACCCACCCACTCACTCACTCACCCACTCGCTCACCCACACACTCACTCACCCAGCCACTCATTCACCCAGCCACTCACTCACCCACACATTCACCCACTCACCCACCCACCCACTCATTCACCCACCCACCCACACACTCAGCCAGCCACTCACTCACCGACTCACTCACCCACTCACTCACCCAGCCACTCACCCACTCACCCACACACTCACGCACTCATCCACACACTCAGCCAGCCACTCACTCACCGACTCACTCACCCACTCACTCACCTAGCCACTCACCCACTCACTCACTCACGCAGCCACTCACTCACCCAGCCACTCACTCACCCACTCACACACACAGCTACTCACTCACCCAGCCACTCACTCACTCACCCACACACTCACTCACGCAGCCATTCACCCAGCCACTCACCCAGCCACCCACTCACCCACACACCCACTCACGCACCCACACACTCACTCACCCACACACTCACCCAGCCACCCACTCACCCACACATTCACCCACTCACCCACACATTCACCCACTCACCCACATACTCACACAGCCACTCACCCAGCCACTCACCTACTCACCCACATACTCACCTAATCAAGCACTCACCCACTTACTCACTCACCCACCCACTCACTCACTCACTCACTCACCCACTCGCTCACCCACACACTCACTCACCCAGCCAATCATTCACCCAGCCACTCACTCACCCACACATTCACCCACTCACCCACCCATCCACTCATTCAATCACCCACCCACACACTCAGCCAGCCACTCACTCACCGACTCACTCACCCACTCACTCACCCAGCCACTCACCCACTCACCCACACACTCACGCACTCACCCACACACTCAGCCAGCCACTCACTCACCGACTCACTCACCCACTCACTCACCTAGCCACTCACCCACTCACTCACTCACGCAGCCACTCACTCACCCAGCCACTCACTCACCCACTCACACACACAGCTACTCACTCACCCAGCCACTCACTCACTCACCCACACACTCACTCACGCAGCCATTCACCCAGCCACTCACCCAGCCACCCACTCACCCACACACTCACTCACCCAGCCATTCACTCAACCACTCACCCAGCCACTCATTCACCCAGCCACTCACTCACCTACACAGTCACCCAGTAACCTACATATTCACCCAGCCACTCACCCAGCCACTTACCCACTCACCCACACACTCACTGACCCAGCCACTCACAAAGCCACTTACCCATTCACCCACACACTCACTCACCCAGCCACTCACCCAGCCACTCACGCACCCACACACTCACTCACCCAGCCACCCACTCACCCAACCACTCACTCACTCACGCACCCACACACTCACTCACCCACACACTCACCCAGCCACCCACTCATCCAGCCACTCACGCACCCAATCACTCACTCACCCAGCCACCCACTCACCCACCCACCCACTCACGCACCCACACACTCACTCACCCACACACTCACCCAGCCACCCACTCACCCACACATTCACCCACTCACCCACACATTCACCCACTCACCCACATACTCACACAGCCACTCACCCAGCCACTCACCTACTCACCCACATACTCACCTAATCAAGCACTCACCCACTTACTCACTCACCCACCCACTCACTCACTCACTCACCCACTCGCTCACCCACACACTCACTCACCCAGCCACTCATTCACCCAGCCAATCACCCACACATTCACCCACTCACCCACCCACCCACTCATTCACCCACCCACACACTCAGCCAGCCACTCACTCACCGACTCACTCACCCACTCACTCACCCAGCCACTCACCCACTCACCCACACACTCACGCACTCACCCACACACTCAGCCAGCCACTCACTCACCCACTCACTCACCTACTCACTCACCCAGCCACTCATCCACTCACCCACACACTCACGCACGCAGCCACTCACTCACCCAGCCACTCACTCACCCACTCACACACCCAGCTACTCACTCACCCAGCCACTCACTCACTCACCCACACACTCACTCACGCAGCCATTCACCCAGCCACTCACCCAGCCACCCACTCACCCACACACTCACTCACCCAGCCATTCACTCAACCACTCACCCAGCCACTCATTCACCCAGCCACTCACTCACCCACACAGTCACCCACTAACCTACATACTCACCCAGCCACTCACCCAGCCACTTACCCACTCACCCACACACTCACTGACCCAGCCACTCACAAAGCCACTTACCCATTCACCCACACACTCACTCACCCAGCCACTCACCCAGCCACTCACGCACCCACACACTCACTCACCCAGCCACCCACTCACCCAACCACTCACTCACTCACGCACCCACACACTCACTCACCCACACACTCACCCAGCCACCCACTCACCCAGTCACTCACGCACCCACACACTCAATCACCCACACACTCACCCAGCCACCCACTCACCCACACATTCACCCACTCACCCACATACTCACACAGCCACTCACCCAGCCACTCACCTACTCACCCACATACTCACCTAATCAAGCACTCACCCACTTACTCACTCACCCACCCACTCACTCACTCACCCACTCGCTCACCCACACACTCACTCACCCAGCCACTCATTCACCCAGCCACTCACTCACCCACACATTCACCCACTCACCCACCCACCCACTCATTCACCCACCCACCCACACACTCAGCCAGCCACTCACTCACCGACTCACTCACCCACTCACTCACCTAGCCACTCACCCACTCACTCACTCATGCAGCCACTCACTCACCCAGCCACTCACTCACCCACTCACACACACAGCTACTCACTCACCCAGCCACTCACTCACTCACCCACACACTCACTCACGCAGCCATTCACCCAGCCACTCACCCAGCCACCCACTCACCCACACACTCACTCACCCAGCCATTCACTCAACCACTCACCCAGCCACTCATTCACCCAGCCACTCACTCACCCACACAGTCACCCACTAACCTACATACTCACCCAGCCACTCACCCAGCCACTTACCCACTCACCCACACACTCACTGACCCAGCCACTCACAAAGCCACTTTCCCATTCACCCACACACTCACTCACCCAGCCACTCACCCAGCCACTCACGCACCCACACACTCACTCACCCAGCCACCCACTCACCCAACCACTCACTCACTCACGCACCCACACATTCACTCACCCACACACTCACCCAGCCACCCACTCACCCAGCCACTCACGCACCCAATCACTCACTCACCCAGCCACCCACTCACCCACCCACTCACGCACCCACACACTCACTCACCCACACACTCACCCAGCCACCCACTCACCCACACATTCACCCACTCACCCACACATTCACCCACTCACCCACATACTCACACAGCCACTCACGCAGCCACTCACCTACTCACCCACATACTCACCTAATCAAGCACTCACCCACTTACTCACTCACCCACCCACTCACTCACCCACTCGCTCACCCACACACTCACTCACCCAGCCACTCATTCACCCAGCCACTCACTCACCTACACATTCACCCACTCACCCACCCACCCACTCATTCACCCACCCACCCACACACTCAGCCAGCCACTCACTCACCGACTCACTCACCCACTCACTCACCCAGCCACTCACCCACTCACCCACACACTCACGCACTCACCCACACACTCAGCCAGCCACTCACTCACCCACTCACTCACCCACTCACTCACCCAGCCACTCACCCACTCACTCACTCACGCAGCCACTCACTCACCCAGCCACTCACTCACCCACTCACACACCCAGCTACTCACTCGCCCAGCCACTCACTCACTCACCCACACACTCACTCACGCAGCCACTCACCGACTCACTCACCCACTCACTCACCCAGCCACTCACTCACCCACACACTCACTCACCCACTCACCCAGCCACTCACTCAGCCAGCCACTCACTCACCGACTCACTCACCCACTCACTCACCCAGCCACTCACTCACCCAGCCACTCACTCACCGACTCACTCACCCAGCCACTCAGCCAGCCACTCACTCACCCAGCCAATCACTCACGCAGCCACTCACTCACTCACCGACTAACTCACCCACTCACTCACCCAGCCACTCACTCACCCAGCCACTCACTCACCCAGCCACTCAGCTAGCCACTCACTCACCCAGCCAATCACTCACGCAGCCACTCACTCACTCACTCACCGACTAACGCACCCACTCACTCACCCAGCCACTCACCCAGTCACTCACTCACCCAGCCACTCACTCACGCAGCCACTCACTCACTCACCGACTCACTCACCCACTCACTCACCCAGCCACTCACTCACCCAGCCACTCACTCACCCAGCCACTCACTCACCCAGCCACTCACTCACCTAGCTACTCAGCCAGCCACTCACTCACCCAGCCACTCACTCAAGCAGCCACCCACTCACTCACCGACTCACTCACCCACTCACTCACCCAGCCACTCACTCACCCAGCCACTCACTCACCCAGCCACTCACTCACCCATCCACTCACTCACGCAGCCACTCACTCACTCACCCAGCCACTCACTCATTCACCCAGCCACTCACTCAGCCAGCCACTCACTCACCGACTCACTCACCCAGCCACTCACTCACCTAGCCACTCACTCACCCAGCCACTCACTCACGCAGCCACTCACTCACTCACCCAGCCACTCACTCATTCACCCAGCCACTCACTCAGCCAGCCACTCACTCACCGACTCACTCACCCACTCACTCACCCAGCCACTCACTCACCCAGCCACTCACTCACCGACTCACTCACCCAGCCACTCACTCACCCAGCCACTCACTCACCCAGCCACTCACTCACGCAGCCACTCACTCACTCACCCAGCCACTCACTCATTCACCCAGCCACTCATTCACCCAGCCACTCACTCAGCCAGCCACTCACTCACCGACTCACTCACCCACTCACTCACCCAGCCACTCACTCAGCCAGCCACTCACTCACCGACTCACTCACCCAGCCACTCACTCACCCAGCCACTCACTCACTCAGCGACTCACTCACGCAGCCACTCACTCATTCACCCAGCCACTCACTCAGCCAGCCACTCACTCACCGACTCACTCACCCACTCACTCACCCAGCCACTCACTCAGCCAGCCACTCACTCACCCAGCCACTCACTCATTCACCCAGCCACTCACTCACCCAGCCACTCACTCACCGACTCACTCACCCAGCCACTCACTCACCTAGCCACTCACTCACCCAGCCACTCACTCACGCAGCCACTCACTCACTCACCCAGCCACTCACTCATTCACCCAGCCACTCACTCAGCCAGCCACTCACTCACCGACTCACTCACCCACTCACTCACCCAGCCACTCACTCACCCAGCCACTCACTCACCGACTCACTCACCCAGCCACTCACTCACCCAGCCACTCACTCACCCAGCCACTCACTCACGCAGCCACTCACTCACTCACCCAGCCACTCACTCATTCACCCAGCCACTCATTCACCCAGCCACTCACTCAGCCAGCCACTCACTCACCGACTCACTCACCCACTCACTCACCCAGCCACTCACTCAGCCAGCCACTCACTCACCGACTCACTCACCCAGCCACTCACTCACCCAGCCACTCACTCACTCAGCGACTCACTCACGCAGCCACTCACTCACTCACCCAGCCACTCACTCATTCACCCAGCCACTCACTCAGCCAGCCACTCACTCACCGACTCACTCACCCACTCACTCACCCAGCCACTCACTCAGCCAGCCACTCACTCACCCAGCCACTCACTCATTCACCCAGCCACTCACTCACCCAGCCACTCACTCACCGACTCACTCACCCACTCACTCACCCAGCCACTCACTCACCCAGCCACTCACTCACGCAGCCACTCACTCAGCCAGCCATTCACCCAGCCAGCCACTCACCCAGCCACTCACTCAGTCACTAATGCAGCCACTCACCCAGCCACTCACTCATTCACCCAGCCACTCACTCAGCCAGCCACTCACCCAGCCAATCACTCAGTCACTAATGCAGCCACTCACCCACACACTCATTCACCGACTAACCTAACTGCTCACTCAACCAGCCACTCACCCAATCACCCACTCACTCACCCACACACCCAGCCACTCACTCACCCAGCCATTCAATCACCCAACCACTTGCCCAGCCACTCACTCTTGCAGCCACTCACTCAGCCAGCCACTCACTCATTCAATCCCACACTCACCGAGCTACTCACCCACTCACCCACTCACTCACTCATCCACTCACCCACATACTCACCCAGCCACTCACCCACTCACCCACACACTCATTCACCCAGCCACTCACTCACCCAACCACTCATGCACCCACACACTCACTCGCCCAGCCACTCACTCACCCAACCACTCACGCACCCACACACTCACTCACCCAGCCACCCACTCACCCAACCACTCACTCACGCACCCACATACTCACCCAGCCACTCACCCAGCCACTCACCTACTCACCCACATACTCACCCAATCAAGCACTCACCCACTTACTCACCCACTCACTCACCCACTCATTCACCCACTCACCCACCCACTCATTCACCCACCCACCCACTCACTCACCCACCCACCCACTCAATCACTAACTCACCCCACCACTCACTCACCCACCCACCCACCCACTCATTCACTAACTCACCCCACTCACCCACTCACCCACCCACCCACCCGCTAACTCACCCACCCACCCACTCAATCACTAACTCACCCCACAACTCACTCACCCACCACCCACTAACTCACTCACCCACCGACCAACCCACTCACCTCAAGCAGGTAATCGATACAACGAAACAACACTCAACTGTGCCGCTGGACGGGAGGTGAGGCTTGCGAGGCTCGGTGACGTCACCGCCACTACCGCCATCGCCATCATCAGGCGCGGCTTGCATGTGTTTGTGGAGGGGAGGGGGGGGGGGAGGAGGGGGGGGGGGCAAATCTCCCACGGCTCTTGCGTTGGCAGCTGCGGAAAGCGGATATCACAGAACTAGAGCGGAGATCTCTGCAGGCGATTTGCGTTATCGCTGTTAACAGGAACAGCAACGCCACCAACACCACCAACAACACAACCACCAACACTACCACCACTACCACCACGCCCAACACTACTACCAACACTACCACCACCAACACAACCACCAACACCACCACCAACACCACCACCAACACAACCACCACCACCAACACAACCACCAACACAACCACCAACACTACCACCAACACAACCACCAACACAACCACCACCACCACCACCAACACCACCACCAACACCACCACCAACACCACCACCAACACCACCACCAACACAACCACCACCACAACCACCAACACAACCACCACCACAACCACCAACACCACCACCAACACAACCACCAACACAACCACCAACACCACCACCAACACAACCACCACCACAACCACCAACGCTACCACCAACACAACCACCAACACCACCACCACGCCCAACACTACTACCAACACTAACACCACCAACACTACCACCAACACCACCACCAACACCACCACCAACACAACCACCAACACTACCACCAACACCACCACCAACACCACCACCACAACCACCAACACCACCACCAACACCACCACCAATACCACCACCAACACCACCACCACCAACACAACCACCAACACCACCAACACTACCACCACCACGCCCAACACTACTACCATAGCACTACTACACTACTACTACACTACCACTACTACACTACTACTACACTACTACTACTACACTACTACTACTACTACTACACTACCACTACTACTACACTACTACTACACTACTACACTACTACACTACTACTACTACTACACTACTACTACACTACTACTACACTACTACTACTACTACACTACTACTACTACTACACTACTACTACACTACTACTACTACACTACTACTACTACACTACTACTACTACACTACTACTGATACACTACTACTACTACACTACTACTACACTACTACTACTACACTACTACTACTACTACACTACTACTACACTACTACTACTACACTACTACTACACTACTACTACACTACTACTACTACTACACTACTACTACTACTACACTACTACTACACTACTACTACTACACTACTACTACACTACTACTACTACTACACTACTACTACTACACTACTACTACACTACTACTACTACTACACTACTACTACACTACTACTACTACACTACTACTACTACACTACTACTACTACACTACTGCTACTACACTACTACTACTACACTACTACTACTACACTACTACACTACTACTACACTACTACTACACTACTACTACACTACTACTACTACACTACTACTACACTACTACTACTACACTACTACTACCACTACTACTACCACTACTAACACTACTGCTAGCACTACCACTACTAACACTAACACTACCAATACTACCACAACTACTACCACTACTAACACTACTACTACCACTACTAACACTACCAATACTACACACTACTCACATTACACACCACTACTTCTACACAACACTACCACCAACACCACCACTACCACCACTACTACCACTGCTACTACTACCACCACCAACCACCACACGACCAAACAGTTCTGTGTTAACAACATCAACAAACACCGCGGCTGTCTCTGTGTGTCTGTGTGTCTGGTCTGTGTGTGTGTCTGGTCTGTGTGTGTGTGTCTGTGTGTCTGGTGTGTGTGTCTGGTTTGTGTGTGTGTGTCTGTGTGTGTGTGTGTCTGTGTGTGTGTCTGTGTGTGTGTCTGTGTGTGTGTGTCTGTGTGTGTGTGTGTCTGTGTGTGTGTGTCTGTGTGTCTGTGTGTCTGGTCTGTGTGTGTGTGTCTGTGTGTGTGTCTGTGTGTGTGTGTCTGTGTGTGTGTGTCTGTGTGTCTGTGTGTCTGGTCTGTGTGTGTGTGTCTGTGTGTGTGTGTCTGTGTGTGTGTGTCTGTGTGTGTGTCTGTGTGTGTGTGTCTGTGTGTGTGTCTGTGTGTGTGTGTCTGGTCTGTGTGTGTGTGTGTGTGTCTGTGTGTCTGTGTGTCTGGTCTGTGTGTGTGTGTCTGTGTGTGTGTCTGTGTGTGTGTGTCTGTGTGTGTGTGTCTGTGTGTCTGTGTGTCTGGTCTGTGTGTGTGTGTCTGTGTGTGTGTATCTGTGTGTGTGTGTCTGGTCTGTGTGTGTGTGTGTCTGTGTGTGTGTCTGTGTGTGTCTGTGTGTGTGTTTGGGGAGCAATAGTGTAGCGGTTAGCGCGCTGCGCTATGAACCCGGCGACACGAGTTCGATTCCCGCTCACGGCCAACACCAGTAAACGATTATCTGAACAGGTCCCGGGCCTCCCCTAGGTCAACTCAGCCTTAAATGAGTACCTGGTGCGGTGCGTAAACATCGCCACTGGGGAGACAAAGGCGGTCGGGCGTGGTGCTGGCCACCCACCCCCTCGTGTACCGTTGCGGCCTTCATAGGTGCTCGCTAACAGCACTTGCCCCTACAGTCTGTTAAGGCTACACGGGGGATCATTGTGTATGCGTGTGTCTGTGTGTGTGGTTTCAGGAAAGGGCAGTCCAGCACAGATGCCATATTTTTTGTCCGTCTGCAACAGCAAAGGTTTAGGGACTTCGAACAAGACCTACATTTCTGCTTTATTGACCTGGTCAAGGCCTATGATACCATCAGTAGGCCTGGGCTCTGGGTTGTTCTTCGTGCTTTCGGATTCCCTGACCCGCTGCTCACGATCATTAAGGACCTTCATGATGGTGAGCGGGCCCGGGTAAAACTACGTGGCCGGGAGTGGGGGCCATTTCTCTCTGACTCCAACATTATTTAACATCTATTTCGACCACGTAGTTCGTGAAGCCTTCAGTAGCTGTACCGGAGGAATTTCCATCTGGTACAGATACAATGGGAGGCTGATCGATGCCCGGGTGCGGTCAAGGGATGGCTCCCTATTGCTCAACCATGTTATGTATGCCAATGATCTTGTGATTGCTGCTCACTCGGAGGAGGAGTTGGAGGCGCTGCTGCTGAACCTGGAGCTTGCCACTAACAGGTGGGGCCTTACAATCAGCCCCATCAAAACTAAGCACCTGCCTGGGTATTTTGTGCCATCGGACACTCCACCCCCACAACTCCCAATCGGTGATGGGGCAGTTGTGGAGAGAGTGGAGAGTTTCCCATACCTGGGCAGTGTGCTCATGACCAGCTCCGGTTTGACAGCAGAAGTCTCACTCCGAATCAGTCGAGCGGCAATATATTTTCATCGGTTGCGTAACGCTGCTGTGTGGAAGCTACCTGGTCTGTCGCTCCGCACGAAGCTTCGGGTCTTCTCGGCCGCAGTCATTTCCTCCCTTCTGTACGCTTGCGAAACGTGAACCCCCCTAATGGAGCATCTTCACCGGTTAAAAACATTTAGGCTGGCCTGCCTACGATCCATGCTGGGTTTAACCAGGCTGGATTGTGTGAGGAGCTCACAAATCCTTGAAAGATCTGGACAAAGTCCCATCGGTGAGCTCGTCCGGCAGGCAAGGCTGCGTTGGTTAGGCCATGTAGCCCGTATGCCCAGCCACCGCATGCCTAAACAGCTTTTGTTCGGCCAGATAGAGGGGGCTAAACGGGCGCGGCACGGGCTAGAGAAGAGATGGAGTGATGTGGTACAGGAGGATGTGGAGCTGAGTGGACTTGCCGATGACTGGTACCAGCGGTGTCAAGATCGGCCTCAGAGGATCGTGAAGGACGCTACTGGGCAGTTGGAGGCAGTCGCCCTCCACAAACAACAGAGGGCGGAGGAACGACGCTCACAACAACGAGCGGAGCGCCGGGTGGCTAAAGCACAGCAAGTTGGCACAGTAGGGGGCACAGGTGGTGCATCAGCCAGTCATCTCAGTCATCTCAGTCAGTCGACCTGTGGCACCTAGGTCTGCCCCGTGACCTCCTGCCAGCGGGCGTTTGAAAGATCTGGACAAAGTCCCATCGGTGAGCTCCTCCGGCACGCAGTTCCAGTTAATTTTGCGTCACCAGAACTCATAGAGACCAGCGTGGGTAAGTGGTTAAATGAGTGAGTGAATGAGTGGGTGATTGAGTTGGTGGGTGAGTGAGTGGGTGGGTGAGCGAGTGGGTGGGTGAATGAGTGGGTGGGTGGGTGAATGGTAGAGTGAGCTAGTGGGTGGGTGAATGAGTGAGTGGGCGATTGAGTGGATGGGTGGTGGTTGAGTGAATGTATGGGTAAGTGAATGGTAGAGTGAGCGAGTGGGTGGGTGAATGAGTGGGTGGGTGGGTGGATGAGTGGGTGGGTGCATGAGTGGGTGGGTGGGTGAATGAGTGGGTGGGTGGGTGGGTGAATGAGTGGGTGGGTGGATGAGTGGGTGGGTGGGTGGGTGGATGAGTGGGTGGGTGGATGGGTGAGTGGGTGGGTGGGTGAATGGTAGGGTGAGCGAGTGGGTTGATGAATGAGTGGGTGGGTGAATGAGTGGGTGGGTGGGTGTATGGAAGAGTGAGCAAGTGGGTGGGTGAATGAGACAAAAGTGTGGGTCAGTAGCTAAATGAGTGAGTGGTTGAGGGACTGGGCGAGTGAATGAGCGAGTCGGTGACTGAGTGGGGGTGTTTGACTCCAAATCAGGGGAGCGGTGGTGTAGTGGTTAGCGCGTTACGCTACGAACCCGGCGACCCGGGTTCGATTCCTGCTCACGGCAAACACCGGTGATGATTTTCTGAACCGGTACCGGGCCTCCCCTAGGTGGACTCAGCCTCAAAATGAGTACCTGGTGCTGTGTGTAAACATCGCCACGAGGGAGACAAAGGCGGTCGGGCGTGGTGCTTGCCACCCACCCCCTCGTGTACCGTGCCGGCCTTCATAGGTGCTACTCGTTAACAGCACTTGCCCCTACAGTCTGTTAAGGCTACATGGGGGATCTTTGTTTTTGTGTGTGACTGGCACAGCAGTCAACCCATGGCACCTGCTGGGTCTGTCCCGTGACCTCATGCACATAGCCTGGCACAGCAGTCAACCCATGGCACCTGCTGGGTCTGTCCCATGACCTCCTCCTGCACCTAGCCTGGCACAGCAGTCAACCCATGGCACCTGCTGGGTCTGTCCCATGACCTCCTCCTGCACCTAGCCTGGCACAGCAGTCAACCCATGGCACCTGCTGGATCTGTCCCGTGACCTCCTGCACCTAGCCTGGCACAGCAGTCAACCCATGGCACCTGCTGGGTCTGTCCCATCACCTCCTCCTGCACCTAGCCTGGCACAGCAGTCAACCCATGGCACCTGCTGGGTCTGTCCCATGACCTCCTCCTGCACCTAGCCTGGTACAGCAGTCAACCCATGGCACCTGCTGGGTCTGTCCCGTGACCTCGTGCACCTAGCCTGGCACAGCAGTCAACCCATGACACCTGCTGGGTCTGTCACGTGACCTCCTCCTCCTGCACCTAGCCTGGCACAGCAGTCAACCCATGGCACCTGCTGGATCTGTCCCGTGACCTCCTGCACCTAGCCTGGCACAGCAGTCAACCCATGGCACCTGCTGGGTCTGTCCCGTGACCTCGTGCACCTAGCCTGGCACAGCAGTCAACCCATGGCGCCTGCTGGGTCTGTCACGTGACCTCCTCCTCCTGCACCTAGCCTGGCACAGCAGTCAACCCATGACACCAACTGGGTCTGTCCCGTGACCTCGTGCACCTAGCCTGGCACAGCAGTCAACCCATGACACCTACTGGGTCTGCCCCGTGACCTCGTGCACCTAGCCTGGCACAGCAGTCAACCCACGTCACCTGCTGGGTCTGTCACGTGACCTCCTACCAACAGAGAGCGGTCGACAAACACGTCATAGCCTCAATTGTGCACGTGGGCTGGAATGGGCGTGGCCGTCGTGACGTCAGAGGTCACGTGGTGGCTCTCTGTGTTGGGCAATGTCGCCCTCTGGTGAACACACGCGGAACTGATTACAACGATGAAGCTCTCATCAGCACTTGCCCCTACAGCCCTGCTAGAGGCTACCTGGGGTAGCTTTGCCTGTGTGTGGTGTGTGTAGTACATAGACACTGCTGCTACTAACAGCACTTGCCCCTACAGCCCTGCTAGAGGCTACCTGGAGTAGCTTTGTCTGTGTGTGTGGTGTGTGTAGTAAATAGACACTGCTGCTACTAACAGCACTTGCCCCTACAGCGCTGCTAGAGGCTACCTGGGGTAGCTTTATCTGTGTGTGGTGTGTGTAGTACATAGACACTGCTGCTACTAACAGCACTTGCCCCTACAGCCCTGCTAGAGGCTACCAGGGTTAGCTTTGTCTGTGTGTGTGGTGTGTGTAGTAAATAGACACTGCTGCTACTAACAGCACTTGCCCCTACAGCGCTGCTAGAGGCTACCTGGGGTAGCTTTATCTGTGCGTGGTGTGTGTAGTACATAGACACTGCTGCTACTAACAGCACTTGCCCCTACAGCGCTGCTAGAGGCTACCTGGGGGAGCTTTGTCTGTGTGTGGTGTGTGTAGTACATAGACACTGCTGCTACTAACAGCACTTGCCCCTACAGCCCTGAGTGTGGGTCTCTGTGGGTCTCTGTGGGTCTCTATGAGTGTGGGTCTCTGTGGGTCTGTATGGGTCTCTGTGAGTATGGGTCTCTGTGAGTATGTGTCTCTGAGTATGGGTCTCTATGAGTATGGGTCTCTGTGAGTATGGGTCTCTGAGTATGGGTCTCTGTGAGTATGGGTCTCTGTGAGTGTGGGTCTCTGTGAGTGTGGGTCTCTATGAGTATGGGTCTCTGTGAGTGTGGGTCTCTGTGAGTGTGGGTCTCTATGAGTATGGGTCTCTGTGGGTCTCTGTGGGTCTCTATGAGTGTGGGTCTCTGTGGGTCTGTATGGGTCTCTGTGAGTATGGGTCTCTGTGAGTATGGGTCTCTGAGTATGGGTCTCTGTGAGTATGGGTCTCTGTGAGTGTGGGTCTCTGTGAGTGTGGGTCTCTATGAGTATGGGTCTCTGTGAGTGTGGGTCTCTGTGAGTGTGGGTCTCTATGAGTATGGGTCTCTGTGAGTATGGGTCTCTATGAGTATGGGTCTCTGTGAGTATGGGTCTCTGTGAGTGTGGGTCTCTGTGAGTGTGGGTCTCTATGAGTATGGGTCTCTGTGAGTGTGGGTCTCTGTGAGTGTGGGTCTCTATGAGTATGGGTCTCTGTGAGTATGGGTCTCTGAGTATGGGTCTCTGTGAGTATGGGTCTCTATGAGTATGGGTCTCTGTGAGTATGGGTCTCTGTGAGTGTGGGTCTCTGTGAGTGTGGGTCTCTATGAGTATGGGTCTCTGTGAGTGTGGGTCTCTGTGAGTGTGGGTCTCTATGAGTATGGGTCTCTGTGAGTGTGGGTCTCTGTGAGTGTGGGTCTCTGTGAGTGTGGGTCTCTATGAGTATGGGTCTCTGTGAGTGTTAGGTCTCTGTGAGTGTGGGTCTCTATGAGTGTGGGTCTCTGTGAGTGTGGGTCTCTATGAGTATGGGTCTCTGTGAGTGTGGGTCTCTGTGAGTGTGGGTCTCTGTGAGTGTGGGTCTCTATGAGTATGGGTCTCTGTGAGTGTGGGTCTCTGTGAGTGTGGGTCTCTATGAGTGTGGGTCTCTGTGAGTGTGGGTCTCTGTGAGTGTGGGTCTATGAGTTTGAGTTTCAGTGGGTCTCTGCGGGTCTCTACAGCGGCCTCTTGTGTAGATTCCTCTAAGCACCAGTTGTTGAGATCAATCCCCCCATGGCATTTTCAGGGCTGTGCCTTTAACCTCCAGAGGCAGAGAGAGAAAGAGGGGAGTGAGAAAAAGAGACAGAGAGAGAGAGGGGGAGGGGGGGGGAGAGACTTTTGACATCTAAACAACTTTAATTGCACCATTGGAACCTCATTTGCCAGTAAAAAATATGATAATTGGTTTTTTTACCCTTCTATCTGGCAACACAACTGACACCTTTTTTTTTACAGGGAGTCATGTTTGTGTAGTGGTGGTGTTGACGCGCGCCGACAGTGAGAGATCACGGGGCGGCGCGGGGTGCGTGGTTGTCCGCGCTGACACAAGGTGGGAAATAGGATCGTGGGCAGCGCGCAGTGATTGGTCAACTGGGGTGGGTGCTCTCAGCGACGTCCGCATGAGGGACTATAAAGGGGGACGCGCGGGAGCACTCGGGGAGTTGTTAACCAGTCGAAGACCGAAGACGGAGTTCAAGAGGATGGCCCTGAGACCCCTAGTCCCGCTGTCCTTGTGAGGGCCGGGGCCCTGTGTGGCTCGGAGGCGAGACTGTGGGACCCGTGGTCTGACGTCCATGTGGGCCGAGACTGTGGGACCCAGAGTCGAGACGGACACCCCGGCTGGGTGTGTTCCGAGAGGCTACGGGGCGTAAGAGCCCGTGTGGGTGTAGCCAGGGGAACCTTGTGGGTTAAGGCTGGAGTTAGCCACCCGTGTGATAAGTTGGTGTTAATGAAAGAGTGTGCTACCCGTAAGGTCGTCTCCCGCCAAGTCAGAAGTAAACCTGTCTTCAAAAGGATGGATACTAGGAAGACTACCCGTACCCACGAGCGAGATCGGGAAGACGACGGCGTACCGGAGCCATAAACCTCGGAAGGCGAGGACGAGGAGTTGCCGCCGATGCAGCACTTCGCGGCGATGGCCGACGCTCCGCTCGCCTCCGACACCGGCCTACAGGATGCACACTCCCGCCTGGCGGAGTTACTGCTCACCGCCGCTTCAATTTTGGCAGAAATCACCGTTTCAGCAGGCGGGAGGACGACTACGAGGTTGGAGGAGGGAGCGCGGCCGGAGGGATCCCGCCAGAATGCGCTTCGCGCCGAAAGTTTTGAAATTGGCGCCATTTTTGAGGGTCCACCATCGGTTGGCGGGAAGCGTGGACACCACATGGTCGGAGACCTCCACTCTGCACAGCCCGCGTCATCGGCGCGCGCCAGAGCTCTCCACCATGCGCCTGCCGACGGAGCCGACATTTTCGTCAACCACAGCGGCGCACGGGAAAAGCATTCTTCGGAGGACGACGACCAGGTCTTCCAGCAACGACTGCCCGCGCTGACTGCGTTCAAGGCAGACGGGAGCGACTGGGGGGCCTTCCAACGAAGGTTCCTCGCACATCAAGAGATGTCGGGGTGGTCCGACACCACTGCCCTACGCGCGCTGCCAGCGACGCTCGACGACGACGCGCTTGCGGCCTTCACATCCGCCCCAAGGTCATCCCGCTCAACGCTCCAGGCCGCGCTACATCTCATAGCTAAGGTGTTCGGACTGCCCTCGACCTGTCGCCCCCAGTTCTACGAACGGCGCAAGATGGTTGGAGAAACTACGCTCGCCTATCGCACGGCGTTGCTCGCCCTGGCGGACGCCGCTTTTCCCCGCATGGACAAGGAGGGGAAGGACGCCATGGTGACAGAGCAGCTGCTGGCGTTGGCTCACGACCTGGGAGTCCCCATCAATACGGCGGACGAAATGGACATCTGCTCCTTGGGGATTGCTACAAGTATTCACGCACACGAGGTCCTCAAGCGCAAGTGGGTGGTCGTCTGTGCATCGGCGGGGATCGCGGCACCTGCCGCGACGGTCGCCGAGCCTCAGACTGCTACGGCTCGGGAGGAGGCCTTCACCGTGTCGAGACCGGGGGAGTGGAGATCGGGTGGTCGTTCGCCCACACGATCGTCCCGCAAGCTGGGGCAACCGAAACCTACGACGTCCCTCGTCATGTGTTACAACTGCGGCCTTCGGGGTCACGTCGCGTCCGGGTGCCGGGCTCCGCGTCAGCGTGCCACGGGACCACGTCCGGACGACGACCAAGGCCCCAAGTCGTCCCAGCTAACCCCGGCAAGTCGCGGCACCCCACACGCTCGGTCCACATACACGGCACACTCGGGTCGCCGCTTCGCGGTGGGGGGACCGCGTATGGGTACCGGGGATTCGGTTCGGCGAGGGGGGTTCGTACACGGCCCGAAAGCAGTCGAATGGTCCGAATTGGCCCACAGGATAGTGGCTGCGTCGGCCGGGTCGTCCGTGGTAACGGGTTTTATTGACGGGGTTGAGGTCCGGGTGCTGGTGGACACGGGTGCGTCAGCCACTATCATTTCGGACCTTATTTATAACATCCTCCCCGTCCAATGTCGACCCCTTTTGCCGGTGGACGTACCATTTTACGCGGCGAACGGGGGATCTTTGGGAATCATCGGACAGATTCGGGCGACTATTTGTATTGGCGATATCAAATTGGCGGGTCCTATTTTTGTATCATCATCTCTGGCAGTTCCTTGTTTACTGGGTACGGACTTTCTGGCTAAAATGCCCATTAAAATTCTCATCGATCAGGCCTGCATTGAGCTTCCATCGGGACGGCGGGTTGCATTTTTGACGAGTCCTACAAAAATACGCACGATTTGTGCTACGGTTCAGGCGCTGGCAACTCAAACTGTACGGGTGCCCCCGGGATCGCAAATGTTGGTACCCCTTCGATTGAGAAAACCCCTCGGGGTGGATGCGGCGGAACAGGGTGTTCTGTTGGGGCCGTCAAACAGAGCTGTTGGGGGCCTCGACTTAGCGGTAGCTCAGACCATGGTGCGGGCAGACAGGGAGCCGTTCGTTATGGCTTTGAATACGGGGTCGCGGCCAGCCGTAATTACACAGGGCACGGTGCTGGCTCACGCGGCGCCGCTACCCGTCGATGAACAGCTCATTGCACACGCGGATTCTGGCCTCGATACGCATCCTCCATTTGAGGAGGGGACAGAGTGGTTGGACTCGTTGTGTGCTGGGTCTAGTAACTTGTCTTGTGTGCAGTTGGGAGCGTTGAGGGGCCTGCTACTCGAATTCGCTGACGTGTTTAGCAGACACAAGTACGATATTGGCTGCACAGACCTGTTGCGCCACCACATAGCGACGGGTGACGCGGCCCCTATTCGGCAGAATCCCTTCCGACTCAGCCCAGCCTAGAAGGAGCATGTGCAGTCGGCTGTTAATGACATGTTGGCGGCCGACATCATTTCGCCCTCTTCCAGTCCGTGGGGTGCTCCCATCGTCCTTGTGAAAAAACAGGACGGTTCCTTGCGGTTCTGTGTGGATTTCCGCCGCCTAAACAAAATCTCAATGGCCGACGCGTATCCACTCCCCAGGATGGATGAGTCACTGGATGCCTTGGCGGGAGCACAGTTTTTTTCGACGCTTGACCTGCTTTCGGGATTTTGGCAATTGCCCCTTGATGACGAATCGAAACCAAAGACCGCTTTCCGGACACCAGGAGGCCTATTCGAATTCAATAGATTGCCCATGGGCTTACATTCCGCTCCCGCCACGTTCCAGAGGCTCATGGAATTGGTTTTGTCAGGACTCCAATGGGACACCTGTTTGATTTACCTCGATGATATCATCGTTTTCAGCCGGACTTTCGAGGAGCACCTCCAGCGACTGAGAGCGGTGTTCCTCAGGATGCGTTCCGCTAAATTAAAATTTAAACCGGCTAAATGTTACCTGCTTCGGGAATCGGTCAGGTACTTGGGGCATATCGTTGGCCGTTCAGGGATCTCTACAGACCCTGCTAAGACGCACTGCGTCAGCTCGTGGCCAACGCCAACCTCAGTCACTGAAGTCCGCAGCTTCATAGGATTCGCCTCCTACTACCGCCGTTTTGTCGAACATTTTGCCACCATAGCCAGGCCCCTACACGCTTTGACGGCTAAAGGAGTAAGGTTTCACTGGGGGCCGGAAGAGGAGGCTGCGTTCTGCTCCCTTCGAGACGCCTTGGTGCGGGCTCCCCCCTTGTGTTACCCCGATTTCACGCAACCGTTCCTGCTTGACACGGATGCCAGTAACACGGGTATCGGGGGGAGTGCTCTCACAGGTGGTCGGGGGGGTCGAACGGGTGGTCGCCTACGGTAGCAGAGTTTTGTCACCTGCGGAACAGCGCTACTGTGTAACATGTCGTGAATTGCTAGCGATCGTTTTTTTTATACAGCAATTCAGGCCGTATCTCTACAGCCGTCATTTTACTGTTCGTACGGACCACGCGGCTCTCCAATACGCTATGCGGGTGGCGCAACCCTCCGGCCAATTGTCCCGATGGCTGGAGGTCCTCCAAGACTACCAATTCACGACGATTTACCGTAAGGGATTGCGGCACTCGAATGCGGATGCCTTGTCGCGATTGCCGCCTCGCTCGGAATGCGCATGTCTTCTGGGATCGGCGCGGTGTAAACCCCCTGTCGCCGTCCGGGGGTCGACGCACCCGCCACTCCCACGGGAAGGGACTCGTTACTCGCGTTGCCTCTTATCGAGTGGGGCCGCCTCCAAATGGCCTACAGCTCCCTACTCACGCTGCGTCGGAAGGCAGAGGCTCCCGGGGGGGGGGGGGGGGGGAGACGCGGGTCGGTTCCTGGGTGGTCAGACAGGGCCTCCTGATGAAGTGGGACAATATGTCTCGGCGTCATGCGCTCGTTGTGCCATTTGCTATGCGGGGTAGGGTCGCTCTGGCTGCTCACGAACGACTCATGCATCTGGGATTTCACAAAACGCTCGCCCTACTCCAACGGGACTATTATTGGCCGGGTATGGGCAACGACGTGGCAAACATCCTTAAGGGATGTGTGGGGGTGCGCCCAAAGGAAACCGCCACCAATAGCGGCTAATCCACCGCTACAATCCATTCAGGTTTCGCGCACAAACGAACTGGTTGCGCTCGACATCTTGGGGCCCTTTCCCGCTACACCTAGGGGTAATAAGTACCTGCTGGTTGGCGTAGAGTACTTCACCCGATGGCCCATGGCATGGCCACTCGCCAACCAGTCGGCTGCGGCAGTGGCGGACGCCTTTGTCCAGGGCTATGTTTTGGACAAAGGCGCCCCTGAACGCTTGCTGACGGACCAAGGGAAGAATTTTTCGAGCGTTTTGTTGCGCGAGGTGTGCGACCTGTTGGGTACAAAGAAAGTGCGTACCTCCCCGTACCACCCGCAGACTGATGGAATGGTTGAACGTCTGAACAGGACGATTACTTCAATGCTGTGCCAACAGGTTTGCAACGATCAGGTTGATTGGGACTTACAGGTACCTGGGGTACTCGCGGCCTATCGAATGGCCCCTCATGCGGCGACGGGGTTTTCCCCATTTTTTCTCATGTATGGGCGGGAGGCCGATCCGGCCTTGGATGTCCAACTGGGGATTTCCCAGCCACGTGCAAAATCTAAATTGGCCGACCACATCAAATTTAATATCGCCAAGCTGGCTGAAGCGCGAGAGGCTGCGAGGTTGAATTCAAGGTCTCGCCAGATCGCTAACGAAACATTGCATGCACGTAAGGTGTATACGCACGATTGGAAACCAGGCGATAAGGCCTGGCTGCACTGCCCACATGCACCGTTGGCTACGTCCCCTAAATTGTTGAGACCATGGAGGGGACCGGTGGAAATAGTGCGTATCGCACGACCCCAGAGCATCCAGATTAAATGGGAATAAACGCCGTTGGTACGTACACCCCTCCCGGCTGAAACCCTTCGCGGCACCGCAGGGTCTCCCCTTGTGCCGTAACGACCGAGCGTGTGATGTGGCCGTCGACTCAGGGAGGGATGTGTCGCAGTCTGATCCTCACGTGTCTCCACCTGACCCACTCCCAGGTGTCTCGGACCTGACGGCTGTTGACCGTCGTGAACCGGAACCCCGCGCACGCGCGGATCTCCGATGCCTGCCCCGTGCCTTCCTGGACTGCCGGCACCACCGGACGGTCAACTACGTCTGGTGCCGTACGACGGACCGGCCAGGCGGACTCGTGCTAAGACACAACACTTTTCATGAAAAAAAAAAAAACCGAGATTGCAGCTCGCCGCCGCGTCCCCCTTCTGCCCGGTGTAATGTCCCGTTCAAGAGGCGCTCGGAAATCAAGGGACGCTGCACGAGTCATTTTTTTGCATACACATTTATTGTTGTTGCTCGCCGCGTTGTACATATTGTTCTTGTTGTGTTGTTGTTGTTGTTGCTTGTGTTACAGGGCACACACGGGGGGGGGGGGTAATACATTTTTTTATAGCAGCCGGGTCGGCTGCGAGCTATGTGGTAGGGGGTGATGTAGTGGTGGTGTTGACGCGCGCCGACAGTGAGAGATCACGGGGCGGCGCGGGGTGCGTGGTTGTGCGCGCTGACACAAGGGGGGGAAATAGGATCGTGGGCAGCGCGCAGTGATTGGTCAACTGGGGTGGGTGCTCTCAGCGACGTCCGCATGAGGGACTATAAAGGGGGACGCGCGGGAGCACTCGGGGAGTTGTTAACCAGTCGAAGACCGAAGACGGAGTTCAAGAGGATGGCCCTGAGACCCCTAGTCCCGCTGTCCTTGTGAGGGCCGGGGCCCTGTGTGGCTCGGAGGCGAGACTGTGGGACCCGTGGTCTGACGTCCATGTGGGCCGAGACTGTGGGACCCAGAGTCGAGACGGACACCCCGGCTGGGTGTGTTCCGAGAGGCTACGGGGCGTAAGAGCCCGTGTGGGTGTAGCCAGGGGAACCTTGTGGGTTAAGGCTGGAGTTAGCCACCCGTGTGATAAGTTGGTGTTAATGAAAGAGTGTGCTACCCGTAAGGTCGTCTCCCGCCAAGTTCCTACATTACATTTGCATTGACCACAATACCTGCACTCATAATGCAAACAAAAAACATAACTCTCATAATGATATGCACTGTCCTTGAAGTTGATTGGTCCACGCCCGAGACAGCTTTTCTTAGAGCCTAGTCTCCATTGGTGTTGGACCAGATGACGCCAAAAGGCGCACAACTCAAAGACAAAGCACCATCAGAGTATGAGAGCTCTGGGTGAAGCATTTACACCATTGGAACCTCATTTGCCAGTAGAAAATATATCAACTTCAAGGACAGTGCATATATTATCAGAGTTGTGTTTTTTGTTTGCATTATGACTGCAGGTATTGTGGTCTATGCAAACATGACTCCTTGTAAAAAAGGTGTCAGTTTTGTTGCCAGATAGAAGGGTAAAAAAAACAATTATCATATTTTGCTACTGGCAAATGAGGTTCCAATGGTGTAAATGCTTTACCCCGAGCTCTCATACTCTGATGGTGCATTGTCTTTGAGTTGTGCGCCTTTTGGCGTCATCTGGTGCAACACCATGTGAGACTAGGCTCTAAGAAAAGCTGTCTCGGGTGTGGACCAATCAACTTCAAGGACAGTGCATATCATCATCATCATCATCATCAGAGTTGTTTCTTTTTGTTTGCATTTTGACTGCAGGTATTGTGGTCTATGCAAACATGACTCCTTGTAAAAAAAGGTGTCAGTTTTGTTGCCAGATAGAAGGGTAAAAAAAAAACAATTATCAACATTAATTGCCCCCAGCAGAATGAAAGAGAAGCCACGGCACCAATTGCAAAAATCACTTGCAGAGTCCAACGCCACGTGACAGAGCACGCCACGTGGTACTGCCACGTGGCACTGCCACGTGGTACTGCCACGTGGTACTGCCACGTGGTACTGCCACGTGGCACTGCACACGGCACGCGATGTGACGACACAACGAGCGACGCGTCGTCGCCGTGACGACCGCTCGACCAATCGGCTCGCTCGGTGGTGAAACGCAGAATGCCGTTAGCCCCCCCCCCCCCCCACCGCTCTAAGAACCACAGCCGGAGCAGTGCGTTTGGCAGGTACCCCTGAACTACACGAGAATGTAGTGTAGTGTATAGCGTAGTGTAGTGTATAGTGTAGTGTGTAGTGTATAGCGTAGTGTAGTGTATCGTGTAGTGTGTAGTGTATAGTGTAGTGTATAGCGTAGTGTAGTGTATAGTGTAGTGTGTAGTGTATAGTGTAGTGTATAGTGTAGTGTAGTGTGTAGTGTAGTGTATAGTGTAGTGTATAGCGTAGTGTAGTGTATAGTGTAGTGTGTAGTGTATAGTGTAGTGTATAGTGTAGTGTAGTGTGTAGTGTAGTGTATAGCGTAGTGTATAGTGTAGTGTAGTGTATAGTGTAGTGTATAGTGTATAGTGTAGTGTATAGTGTAGTGTAGTGTGTAGTGTAGTGTATAGCGTAGTGTATAGCGTAGTGTAGTGTATAGTGTAGTGTGTAGTGTATAGTGTAGTGTGTAGTGTATAGTGTAGTGTATAGTGTAGTGTAGTGTGTAGTGTAGTGTATAGCGTAGTGTATAGCGTAGTGTAGTGTATAGTGTAGTGTGTAGTGTATAGTGTAGTGTATAGTGTAGTGTAGTGTGTAGTGTAGTGTATAGCGTAGTGTATAGCGTAGTGTAGTGTATAGTGTAGTGTGTAGTGTATAGTGTAGTGTAGTGTATAGTGTAGTGTGTAGTGTAGTGTATAGCGTAGTGTATAGCGTAGTGTAGTGCATAGTGTAGTGTGTAGTGTATAGTGTAGTATAGTGTATAGTGTAGTGTAGTGTGTAGTGTAGTGTATAGCGTAGTGTATAGCGTAGTGTAGTGTATAGTGTAGTGTGTAGTGTATAGTGTAGTGTAGTGTATAGTGTAGTGTATAGTGTAGTGTAGTGTGTAGTGTAGTGTATAGCGTAGTGTATAGCGTAGTGTAGTGTATAGTGTAGTGTGTAGTGTATAGTGTAGTGTATAGTGTAGTGTAGTGTGTAGTGTAGTGTATAGCGTAGTGTATAGCGTAGTGTAGTGTATAGTGTAGTGTGTAGTGTATAGTGTAGTGTAGTGTATAGTGTAGTGTGTAGTGTAGTGTATAGCGTAGTGTATAGCGTAGTGTAGTGCATAGTGTAGTGTGTAGTGTATAGTGTAGTATAGTGTATAGTGTAGTGTAGTGTGTAGTGTAGTGTATAGCGTAGTGTATAGCGTAGTGTAGTGTATAGTGTAGTGTGTAGTGTATAGTGTAGTGTAGTGTATAGTGTAGTGTATAGTGTAGTGTAGTGTGTAGTGTAGTGTATAGCGTAGTGTATAGCGTAGTGTAGTGTATAGTGTAGTGTGTAGTGTATAGTGTAGTGTATAGTGTAGTGTAGTGTGTAGTGTAGTGTATAGCGTAGTGTATAGCGTAGTGTAGTGTATAGTGTAGTGTGTAGTGTATAGTGTAGTGTAGTGTATAGTGTAGTGTGTAGTGTAGTGTATAGCGTAGTGTATAGCGTAGTGTAGTGCATAGTGTAGTGTGTAGTGTATAGTGTAGTATAGTGTATAGTGTAGTGTAGTGTGTAGTGTAGTGTATAGCGTAGTGTATAGCGTAGTGTAGTGTATAGTGTAGTGTGTAGTGTATAGTGTAGTGTAGTGTATAGTGTAGTGTATAGTGTAGTGTAGTGTGTAGTGTAGTGTATAGCGTAGTGTATAGCGTAGTGTAGTGTATAGTGTAGTGTGTAGTGTATAGTGTAGTGTATAGTGTAGTGTAGTGTGTAGTGTAGTGTATAGCGTAGTGTATAGCGTAGTGTAGTGTATAGTGTAGTGTGTAGTGTATAGTGTAGTGTAGTGTATAGTGTAGTGTAGTGTGTAGTGTAGTGTATAGCGTAGTGTATAGCGTAGCGTAGTGCATAGTGTAGTGTGTAGTGTATAGTGTAGTGTATAGTGTCGTGTGTAATGTAGTGTTGTGTGTAGTGTAGTGTAGTGTGTAGTGTATAGCGTAGTGTAGTGTGTAGTGTATAGTGTAGTGTATAGTGTAGTGTAGTGTATAGTGTAGTGTAGTGTGTAGTGTAGTGTATAGTGTAGTGTAGTGTATAGTGTAGTGTAGTGTGTAGTGTAGTGTATAGTGTAGTGTAGTATGTAGTGTAGTGTGTAGTGTAGTGTATAGTGTAGTGTATAGTGTGTAGTGTAGTGTATAGCGTAGTGTAGTGTGTAGTGTAGTGTGTAGTGTAGTGTGTAGTGTAGTGTATAGTGTTTTGTATAGTGTATAGTGTAGTGTGTAGTGTAGTGTGTAGTGTAGTGTGTAGTGTAGTGTGTAGTGTAGAGCATAGTGTATAGTGAGTAGTGTAGTGTATAGTGTGTAGTGTAGTGTATAGTGTAGTGTGTAGTGTATAGCATAGTGTAGTGTGTAGTGTAGTGTGTCGTGTAGTGTAGTGTGTAGTAGTGTATAGTGTAATGTATAGTGTAATGTATAGTGTAGTGTATAGTGTAGTGTAGCGTATAGTGCAGTGTATAGTGTATAGTGTAGTGTATAGTGTAGTGTATATTGTAGTGTATAGTGTAGTATATAGCGTAGTGTATAGTGTAGTGTATATTATAGTGTACAGTGTAGTGTGTAGTGTAGCGTATAGTGCAGTGTATAGTGTATAGTGTAGTGTATAGTGTAGTGTAGTGTATAGTGTAGTGTAGTGTGTAGTGTAGTGTATAGTGTAGTATGTAGTGTAGTGTGTAGTGTAGTGTGTAGTGTAGTGTGTAGTGTAGTGTATAGCGTAGTGTAGTGTGTAGTGTAGAACATAGTGTATAGTGAGTAGTGTAGTGTATAGTGTGTAGTGTAGTGTATAGTGTAGTAGTGTATAGTGTATAGTGTAGTGTAGTGTATAGTGTTGTGTAGTGTGTAGTGTAGTGTGTAGTGTATAGTGTAGTGTATAGCGTAGTGTAGTGTGTAGTGCAGTGTGTAGTGTAGTGTATAGTGTAGTGTGTAGTGTATAGTGTAGTGTATAGTGTAGTGTAGTGTATAGTGTAGTGTGTAGTGTATAGTGTAGTGTGTAGTGTGTAGTGTATAGTGTAGTGTATAGTGTAGTGTGTAGTGTATAGTGTAGTGTATAGTGTATAGTAGTGTATAGTGTAGTGAATAGTGTAGTGTATAGTGTAGTGTATAGTGTAATGTATAGTGTAGTGTATAGTGTAGTGTATAGTGTAGTGTACAGTGTAGTGTGTAGTGTAGCGTATAGTGCAGTGTATAGTAGTGTAGTGTATAGTGTAGTGTATAGTGTAGTGTATAGTGTAGTGTAGCGTATAGTGTAGTGTATAGTGTAGTGTATAGTGTAGTGTATAGTATAGTATATAGTGTAGTGTATAGTGTAGTGTATATTATAGTGTACAGTGTAGTGTGTAGTGTAGCGTATAGTGCAGTGTATAGTGTATAGTGTAGAGCATAGTGTATAGTGTAGTGTATAATGTAGTATATAGTGTAGTATATAGTGTAGTGTATAGTGTAGTGTATAACGAAGTGTATAGTGTAGTGTATATTATAGTGTACAATGTAGTGTATAGTGTAGTGTATAATGTAGTGTAGAGCGTAATGTGTAATGTAGTGTGTAGTGTATAGTGTAGTGTATAGTGTAATGTATAGTGTAGTGTGTAGTGTAGTGTATAGTGTATTGTGTAGTGTACAGTGCAGTGTATAATGTATAGTGTAGTGTATAGTATAGTATATAGTGTAGTGTATAGTGTAGTGTATAGTGTAGTGTATAGTATAGTGTGTAGTGTAGTGTATAGTGTATAGTATAGTATATAGTGTAGTGTATAGTGTAGTGTATAATGTAGTGTATAGTGTATTGTGTAGTGTACAGTGCAGTGTATAGTGTAGTGTATAGTGTATAGTGTAGTATATAGTGTAGTGTATAGTGTAGTATATAATGTAGTGTACAGTGCAGTGTATAGTGTAGTGTATAGTGTATAGTGTAGTGTATAGTGTAGTGTATAGTGTAGTGTATAGTGTAGTGTGTAGTGTGTAGTGTAGTGTATAGAGTAGTGTATTGTGTAGTGTATAGTGTAGTGTATAGTGTAGTGTATAGTAGTGTATAGAGTAGTATATAATGTAGTGTATAGTGTATAGTGTAGTATATAGAGTAGTGTATAGTGTAGTGTATAGTGTAGTGTGTAGTGTAGTGTATAGTAGTGTATAATGTAGTGTATAGTGTAGTGTAGTGTGTAGTGTAGTGTATAATAGTGTAGTGTATAGTGTATAGTGTAGTGTATAGTGTAGTATATAGTATAGTATATAATGTAGTGTATAGTGTATTGTGTACAGTGTAGTATACCAGCCACAACAACATTTACAATCTGACAATCAACTTCATCAGCCCGCGAAAGCCTCCGTGGTTAAACCCTGACCCCAAACACCGCTGGGTCAGACCTTGTCCGGCTCGTGCCATGAGAACGCTCAAGACTTGCAACACCTCCACCCCGAGGTCACCACAGCGTTTGCCTTACGGAGGGGTTCCACATCTGCCGCCGAGTATGTAGTGTAGTGTATAGCGTAGTGTAGTGTATAGTGTAGTGTAGTGTATAGTGTAGTGTGTAGTGTAGTGTATAGTGTAGTGTATAGTGTAGTGTATAGCGTAGTGTAGTGTGTAGTGTAGTGTGTAGTGTAGTGTAGTGTAGTGTGTAGTGTAGTGTAGTGTGTAGTGTAGTGTATAGTGTAGTGTATAGTGTAGTGTGTAGTATGTAGTGTAGTGTATAGTAGTGTAGTGTATAGTGTAGTGTAGTGTGTAGTGTAGTGTATAATATAGTGTAGAGTGTAATGTGTAATGTAGTGTGTAGTGTAGAGCAAAGTGTATAGTGTGTAGTGTAGTGTATAGTGTAGTGTATAGCGTAGTGTAGTGTGTAGTGTAGAGCCTAGTGTATAGTGTGTAGTGTAGTGTATAGTGTAGTGTATAGCGTAGTGTAGTGTGTAGTGTAGAGCATAGTGTATAGTGTGTAGTGTAGTTTATAGTGTAATGTAGTGTGTAGTGTAGTGTATAGTGTAGTGTAGTGTGTAGTGTAGAGCCTAGTGTATAGTGTGTAGTGTATAGTGTAGTGTATAGCGTAGTGTAGTGTAGAGCATAGTGTATAATGTGTAGTGTAGTGTATAGTGTAATGTAGTGTGTAGTGTAGTGTATAGTGTAGTGTATAGCGTAGTGTAGTGTATAGTAGTGTATAATGTAGTGTATAGTGTAGTGTAGTGTGTAGTGTAGTGTATAGTATTGTAGTGTATAGTGCATAGTATAGTGTATAGTGTAGTGTATAGTGTAGTATATAGTATAGTATATAATGTAGTGTATAGTGTATTGTGTACAGTGTAGTATACCAGCCACAACAACATTTACAATCTGACAATCAACTTCATCAGACCGCGAAAGCCTCCGTGGTTAAACCCTGACCCCAAACACCGCTGGGTCAGACCTTGTCCGGCTTGTGCCGTGAGAACGCTCAAGACTTGCAACACCTCCACCCCGAGGCAACCGCAGCGTTTGCCTTACGGAGGGGTTCCACATCTGCCGCCGAGTATGTAGTGTAGTGTATAGCGTAGTGTAGTGTGTAGTGTATAGTGTGTAGTATGTAGTGTAGTGTGTAGTGTAGTGTGTAGTGTAGTTTATAGCGTAGTGTAGTGTATAGTAGTGTAGTGTATAGTGTAGTGTAGTGTGTAGTGTAGTGTATAATGTAGTGTAATGTGTAATGTAGTGTGTAGTGTAGAGCAAAGTGTATAGTGTGTAGTGTAGTGTATAGTGTAGTGTATAATGTAGTGTAGAGTGTAATGTGTAATGTAGTGTGTAGTGTAGAGCAAAGTGTATAGTGTGTAGTGTAGTGTATAGTGTAGTGTATAGTGTAGTGTAGTTTATAGCGTAGTGTAGTGTGTAGTGTAGAGCATAGTGTATAGTGTGTAGTGTAGTGTATAGTGTAGTGTATAGCGTAGTGTAGTGTGTAGTGTAGAGCATAGTGTATAATGTGTAGTGTAGTGTATAGTGTAATGTAGTGTGTAGTGTATAGTGTAGTGTATAGCGTAGTGTAGTGTGTAGTGTAGAGCATAGTGTATAATGTGTAGTGTAGTGTATAGTGTAATGTAGTGTATAGTGTAGTGTATAGCGTAGTGTAGTGTGTAGTGTAGAGCATAGTGTAGAGCATAGTGTATAATATGTAGTGTAGTGTATAGTGTAATGTAGTGTGTAGTGTAGTGTGTAGTGTAGTGTATAGCGTAGTGTATAGCGTAGTGTAGAGCATAGTGCATAGTGTGTAGTGTAGTGTATAGTGTAATGTAGTGTGTAGTGTAGTGTATAGTGTAGTGTATAGCGTAGTGTAGTGTGTAGTGTAGAGCATAGTGTATAGTGTGTAGTGTAGTGTATAGTGTAATGTAGTGTGTAGTGTAGTGTATAGTGTAGTGTATAGCGTAGTGTAGTGTGTAGTGTAGAGCATAGTGTATAATGTGTAGTGTAGTGTATAGTGTAATGTAGTGTGTAGTGTAGTGTATAGTGTAGTGTATAGCGTAGTGTAGTGTGTAGTGTAGAGCATAGTGTATAATGTGTAGTGTAGTGTATAGTGTAATGTAGTGTGTAGTGTAGTGTATAGTGTAGTGTATAGCGTAGTGTAGTGTGTAGTGTAGAGCATAGTGTATAGTGTGTAGTGTAGTGTATAGTGTAATGTAGTGTGTAGTGTAGTGTATAGTGTAGTGTATAGCGTAGTGTAGTGTGTAGTGTAGAGCATAGTGTATAGTGTGTAGTGTAGTGTATAGTGTAATGTAGTGTGTAGTGTAGTGTATAGTGTAGTGTATAGCGTAGTGTAGTGTGTAGTGTAGAGCATAGTGTATAATGTGTAGTGTAGTGTATAGTGTAATGTAGTGTGTAGTGTAGTGTATAGTGTAGTGTATAGCGTAGTGTGTAGTGTAGTGTATAGTGTAGTGTATAGTGTAGTGTAGTGTATAGTAGTGTAGTGTATAGTGTAGTGTAGTGTGTAGTGTAGTGTATAATGTAGTGTAATGTGTAATGTAGTGTGTAGTGTAGAGCAAAGTGTATAGTGTGTAGTGTAGTGTATAGTGTAGTGTATAGCGTAGTGTAGTGTGTAGTGTAGAGCATAGTGTATAGTGTGCAGTGTAGTGTATAGTGTAGTGTATAGCGTAGTGTAGTGTGTAGTGTAGAGCATAGTGTATAATGTGTAGTGTAGTGTATAGTGTAATGTAGTGTGTAGTGTAGAGCATAGTGTATAATGTGTAGTGTAGTGTATAGCGTAGTGTAGTGTGTAGTGTAGAGCATAGTGTTTGCCTTACGGAGGGGTTCCACATCTGCCGCTAAAGGAGGAGAGAGAAATTGACCTCTGCATTCTAGATTTGAAGCTTTCGTGACTGCAATGATTCACCATGTAGGTAAAAAATGAAATTAAAATTAATTTTTATTTTATTTTTTATTAATTTTAATTTCATTTTTTGCCTTCGTGACTTTACCGAAAGAATTAAGAATATATTGACCTCTGCAGTTTGCGTCCGGCGGGTTCGGCAAGGGGTCCCTTGAAATGCGTTCTTCATTTAAAGCTGTTCGTGACTGCAGGGATTCATCTTCTTGGTTCTTTCGGTAAAGTCATCACGTAGAAGGGAAATAATAATAAAATAATACAAATAAAACATCATAACAAATAATTCTCACGACGTTTCGGCCACAACGCAAGCAGCCGTCCTCAGGTGGAGAACAGGTCTGTCGGAAAGACAGAGTTTCTGTAATAATTCTCACGACGTTTCGGCCACAACGCAAGTAGCCGTTCTCAGGTGGAGAACAGGTCTGTTCTCCACCTGAGGACGGCTACTTGCGTTGTGGCCGAAACGTCGTGAGAAATATTTTATTATGTTTTATTTGTATTATTTTATTATTTCCATTCTCCGTGATGATTTTACCGAAAGAACCAAGAAGAAGCGCTCTTCAGTCGCATCGTCGCGGGGAATCTACGATCCCACGCAACGCAAGGAATCGTGCTTACATTAACCACAATTCTTGCAGTCAAATGCAAACAAAAAACTACAATACTCTGATCATTTATGCATTGTCCTTGAAACTGATTGGTCCACGCCAGAGACAGCTTTCTTTAGAACCCAGTCTCATATGGTGTTCGACCAGATGACGCCAAAAGGTGCACAGTTCAAAGACAACGCACCATCAGAGTATGAGAGCTCGGGGTGAGAAGCTACATCATGGGACCTCCTTTGCGAGTAGCAAAATATACTAATAGAGTTTCTCCCCTTTTTGTTGGCAACAAAACTGACACCTTTAGCAAGGAATCATGTTTACATTAACCACAACACTTGCAGTCAAATGCAAACAAAAAACAATACTCTGATACATCATCTTGGTTCTTTCGGTAAAGTCACGTAGAAGAGAAATAATAAAAGAAAAAAAAATATTATTTTATTATTTCCCTTCTACGTGATGACTTTACCGAAAGAACCAAGATGATGAATCCCTGCAGTCACGAAAGCTTTAAATCGAAATTTAATACTCTGATAATGTATGCGTTGTCCTTGAAACTGATTGGTCCACACCAGAGACAGCTTTCCTTAGAGCCCAGTCTCATACGGTGTTCGACCAGATGACGCCTGTGTAGTGCCGTAGATGGGCCACGCTTACCGGCAGTTGAAGACGAAGTCCATCTGTAAGGGTGCCCGTACCACCAGTTCCTAGGCTATGGGTACGGATACGGGTACCCGTTTGCGACCCTGGTGCGGCCGGGTACGGGTACGGGTAGGCAGTGAGTCACTGGTGAGTCACCGTTTGTCACTCATGTCCCAACGTCTTGTCTCTTCTCACAATTCAAGTTCCTAGAATCAACCTACCCGCGCCTGCAACGTGGTTTCATCCCAGAGGTCGCAACCGGGTACCCGATACCCGTACCCTACCCGATACCCGGCGACCCGTACCCGGCCGGGTACGGGTACGGGTAGGCCGTGAGTCACTGGTGAGTCACCGTTTGTCACTCATTTCCCAACGTCTTGTCTCTTCTCACAATTCAAGTTCTTAGAATCAACCCGCCCGCGCCTGCAATATGGCTTCATCCCAGAGGTCGCAACCGGGTACCCGATACCCGTACCCTACCCGATACCCGGCGACCCGTACCCGGCCGGGTACGGGTACGGGTAGGCCGTGAGTCACTGGTGAGTCACCGTTTGTCACTCATTTCCCAACGTCTTGTCTCTTCTCACAATTCAAGTTCTTAGAATCAACCCGCCCGCGCCTGCAATATGGCTTCATCCCAGAGGTCGCAATCGGGTAACCGATGGTAGTGATGATGATGGTGGTACAGGTAGGGTACGGGTACGGGTACCCGTTTGCGACCTTGGTGCGGCCGGGTACTGGTACGGGTAGGCCGTGAGTCACTGGTGAGTCACCGTTTGTCACTCATTTCCCAACGTCTTGTCTCTTCTCACAATTCAAGTTCCTAGAATCAACCCACCCGCGGCTGCGACATGGCTTCATCCCAGAGGTCGCAATCGGGTACCCGATACCCGTACCCTACCCGATACCCGGCCGGGTACGGGTAGCCGGGTATCGGGTAGGGTACGGGTACCCAATTATGACCCTGGTGCGGCCGGGTACGGGTAAGGAATCAAAACCTGTTTGCGACCTCTGGTGTGGCATCGCATTTAGACAATAACAACTCCCAGCCAATCAGCGGCCTGCGTCCTTAATCGCCCCTACCACCGCATTTAGACAATAACAACTCCCGGCTAATCAGCGGCCTGCGTCCTAAATCGCCCCCTACCACCGCATTTAGACAATAACAACTCCCCAGCCAATCAGCGGCCTGCGTCCTTAATCGCCCCCTACCACCGCATTTAGACAATAACAACTCCCAGCCAATCAGCGGCCTGCGTCCTTAATCGCCCCCTACCACCGCATTTAGACAATAACAACTCCAAGCCAATCAGCGGCTTGCGTCCTTAATCGCCCCCTACCACCGCATTTAGACAATAACAACTCCCAGCCAATCAGCGGCCTGCGTCCTTAATCGCCCCCTACCACCGCATTTAGACAATAACAACTCCCCGGCCAATCAGCGGCATGCGTTCTTAATCGCCCCCTACCACCGCATTTAGACAATAACAACTCCCGGCCAATCAGCGGCCTGCGTCCTTAATCGCCCCCTACCACCGCATTTAGACAATAACAACTCCCGGCCAATCAGCGGCATGCGTTCTTAATCGCCCCCTACCACCGCATTTAGACAATAACAACTCCCAGCCAATCAGCGGCCTGCGTCCTTAATCGCCCCCTACCACCGCATTTAGACAATAACAACTCCAAGTCCAATCAGCGCCCTGCGTCCTTAATCGCCCCCTACCACCGCATTTAGACAATAACAACTCCCGGCCAATCAGCGGCCTGCATCCTTAATCGCCCCCTACCACCGCATTTAGACAATAACAACTCCCGGCCAATCAGCGGTCTGCGTCCTGAATTGCCCCCTACCACCGCATTTAGACAATAACAACTTCCCAGCCAGTCAGCGGCCTGCGTCCTTAACCGCCCCCTACCCGTCTCTGGCCTCCTCCTCACGTCTAACGACAGTACCACCACCATTGGTACCTCATTTGCCAGTAAAAAAATATGATAATTGTTTTTTTTACCCTTTTATCTGGCAACAAAACTCGTTTGCTCTGACTGTGCCTGAAATACGCGCGTGTGGCGCGTATTTCAGGCACTACACATGTAACATAGGCAACGTGCAGTGTGCTCTTTGTGGGAATACGGTGTACATATACGTGTGTAAGTATTGTATATTGAACTTTTTCCGCACCGTAAAAAAAGAGGCAGAGAGAGAGAGAGGCAGAGAGGGACTTTTGACTTTCAAACAACTTTTATTGCCACCAGCAGCAGAAAGCACTGGTGGCGATTTCGATATGAAATACACAAAGTCACCAGAGAACGAATGAAAATAAACGCTACAAATCCACGCGCTGTGGCACTAAATGCAGCGCGCACAACACGAAAGAAAAGCCACTTGGTGGTTGTGGTGGTTGTTGTGGTGGTGGTGGTCATCCCGCACGCCACGGTGACGAGCGAGCGCAGAGAGGGAGAGAATTTGGTTGCCGAAGCATTTTGAGGTTTGCGACTAAAATTAGTTAATGGCTCGCGTGGGGTGAGTGAGGTGAGTGGGGGGGGGGAGGGTGTGTGGGTTTCTGGCCGAGTGGACCTAGTGGGCGGTAAGGTGCGGGTTGCCTAGCAACTCGGCAGGTAAAAAAAATCATTTGAATTTTAGAAAATTGGAGAAATGTATTTGGGGAGGGTCGGTCGTTTTGAACATTCAGAGTCACGGAATCTCAAGTGGTTGAATAAAGGATCAATAGCGAAGGCGAATCTCAATGGAGGCTCTTTCTGATGGTTAAATAAAGGATGTGAGTCTCTAGAGATGGTGAATCTCAATGGGGGTGGTGGTGGTGAGTCTCCAATGGTTAAATAAAGGATGTGAGTCACTTAGAGATGGTGAATCTCAATGGGGGTGGTGGTGGTGGTGGGTCTCCAATGGTTAAATAAAGGATGTGAGTCACTTAGAGATGGTGAATCTCAATGGGGGTGGTGGTGGTGGGTCTCCAATGGTTGAATAAAGGATGTGAGTCACTTAGAGATGGTGAATCTCAATGGGGGTGGTGGTGGTGGTGGGTCTCCAATGGTTAAATAAAGGATGTGAGTCACTTAGAGATGGTGAATCTCAATGGGGGTGGTGGTGGTGGGTCTCCAATGGTTGAATAAAGGATGTGAGTCACTTAGAGATGGTGAATCTCAATGGGGGTGGTGGTGGTGGTGGGTCTCCAATGGTTAAATAAAGGATGTGAGTCACTTAGAGATGGTGAATCTCAATGGGGGTGGTGGTGGTGGTGGGTCTCCAATAGTTAAATAAAGGATGTGAGTCACTAGAGATGGTGAATCTCAATGGGGGTGGTGGTGGTGGGTCTCCAATGGTTGAATAAAGGATGTGAGTCACTTAGAGATGGTGAATCTCAATGGGGGTGGTGGTGGTGGGTCTCCAATGGTTAAATAAAGGATGTGCGTCTCTATAGATGGTGAATCTCAATGGGGGTGGTGGTGGTGGGTCTCCAATGGTTAAATAAAGGATGTGAGTCACTTAGAGATGGTGAATCTCAATGGTGGTGGTGGTGGGTCTCCAATGGTTAAATAAAGGATGTGCGTCTCTATAGATGGTGAATCTCAATGGGGGTGGTGGTGGTGGGTCTCCAATGGTTAAATAAAGGATGTGAGTCACTTAGAGATGGTGAATCTCAATGGGGCTGGTGTTGGTGGGTCTCCAATGGTTAAATAAAGGATGTGAGTCACTAGAGATGGTGAATCTCAACGAGGGGCGGTGGTGGTGGGTCTCCAATGGTTAAATAAAGGATGTGAGTCTATATAGATGGTGAATCTCAATGGGGGCGGTGGTGGGTTTCCAATGGTTAAATAAAGGATGTGAGTCACTTAGAGATGGTGAATCTCAATGGGGGTGGTGGTGGGTCTCCAATGGTTAAATAAAGGATGTGAGTCACTAGAGATGGTGAATCTCAATGGGGGTGGTGGTGGGTCTCCAATGGTTAAATAAAGGATGTGAGTCACTTAGAGATGGTGAATCTCAATGGGAGTGGTGGTGGGTCTCCAATGGTTAAATAAAGGATGTGAGTCACTTAGGGATGGTGAATCTCAATGGGGGTGGTGGTGGGTCTCCAATGGTTAAATAAAGGATGTGAGTTCATTAGAGATGGTGAATCTCAATGGGGGTGGTGGTGGTGGTGGGTCTCCAATGGTTAAATAAAGGATGCGAGTCACTTAGAGATGGTGAATCTCAATGGGGTGGTGGTGGTGGGTCTCCAATGGTTGAATAAAGGATGTGAGTCACTTAGAGATGGTGAATCTCAATGGGGGTGGTGGTGGTGGGTCTCCAATGGTTAAATAAAGGATGTGAGTCACTTAGAGATGGTGAATCTTAATGGGGGTGGTGGTGGTGGGTCTCCAATGGTTGAATAAAGGATGTGAGTCACTAGAGATGGCGAATCTCAATGAGGGTGGTGGTGGTGGTGGGTCTCCAATGGTTAAATAAAGGATGTGAGTCACTAGAGATGGTGAATCTCAATGAGGGTGGTGGTGGTGGGTCTCCAATGGTTGAATAAAGGATGTGAGTCACTGAGAGATGGTGAATCTCAATGGGGGTGGTGGTGGTGGTGGTTGGTCTCCGATGGTTGAATAAAGGATGTGAGTCACTGAGAGATGGTGAATCTCAATGGGGGTGGTGGTGGTGGTGGGTCTCCGATGGTTGAATAAAGGATGTGAGTCACTGAGAGATGGTGAATCTCAATGGGGGTGGTGGTGGTGGTGGGTCTCCAATGGTTGAATAAAGGATGTGAGTCACTGAGAGATGGTGAATCTCAATGGGGGTGGTGGTGGTGGTGGTGGGTCTCCGATGGTTAAATAAAGGATGTGAGTCTCTAGAGATGGTGCATCTCAACGGGGGCGGTGGTGGTGGGAGTGTAGACTCCACTGCAATAACGAATTGCAATGTTTCCAGGCACATGGTTAAATAAAGGATGTGCGTCTCTATAGATGGTGAATCTCAATGGGGGTGGTGGTGGTGGGTCTCCAATGGTTAAATAAAGGATGTGAGTCACTTAGAGATGGTGAATCTCAATGGGGCTGGTGTTGGTGGGTCTCCAATGGTTAAATAAAGGATGTGAGTCACTAGAGATGGTGAATCTCAACGAGGGGCGGTGGTGGTGGGTCTCCAATGGTTAAATAAAGGATGTGAGTCTATATAGATGGTGAATCTCAATGGGGGCGGTGGTGGGTTTCCAATGGTTAAATAAAGGATGTGAGTCACTTAGAGATGGTGAATCTCAATGGGGGTGGTGGTGGGTCTCCAATGGTTAAATAAAGGATGTGAGTCACTAGAGATGGTGAATCTCAATGGGGGTGGTGGTGGGTCTCCAATGGTTAAATAAAGGATGTGAGTCACTTAGAGATGGTGAATCTCAATGGGAGTGGTGGTGGGTCTCCAATGGTTAAATAAAGGATGTGAGTCACTTAGGGATGGTGAATCTCAATGGGGGTGGTGGTGGGTCTCCAATGGTTAAATAAAGGATGTGAGTTCATTAGAGATGGTGAATCTCAATGGGGGTGGTGGTGGGTCTCCAATGGTTAAATAAAGGATGCGAGTCACTTAGAGATGGTGAATCTCAATGGGGTGGTGGTGGTGGGTCTCCAATGGTTGAATAAAGGATGTGAGTCACTTAGAGATGGTGAATCTCAATGGGGGTGGTGGTGGTGGGTCTCCAATGGTTAAATAAAGGATGTGAGTCACTTAGAGATGGTGAATCTCAATGGGGGTGGTGGTGGTGGGTCTCCAATGGTTGAATAAAGGATGTGAGTCACTAGAGATGGCGAATCTCAATGAGGGTGGTGGTGGTGGTGGTGGGTCTCCAATGGTTAAATAAAGGATGTGAGTCACTAGAGATGGTGAATCTCAATGAGGGTGGTGGTGGTGGGTCTCCAATGGTTGAATAAAGGATGTGAGTCACTGAGAGATGGTGAATCTCAATGGGGGTGGTGGTGGTGGTGGTTGGTCTCCGATGGTTGAATAAAGGATGTGAGTCACTGAGAGATGGTGAATCTCAATGGGGGTGGTGGTGGTGGTGGGTCTCCGATGGTTGAATAAAGGATGTGAGTCACTGAGAGATGGTGAATCTCAATGGGGGTGGTGGTGGTGGTGGGTCTCCAATGGTTGAATAAAGGATGTGAGTCACTGAGAGATGGTGAATCTCAATGGGGGTGGTGGTGGTGGTGGTGGGTCTCCGATGGTTAAATAAAGGATGTGAGTCTCTAGAGATGGTGCATCTCAACGGGGGCGGTGGTGGTGGGAGTGTAGACTCCACTGCAATAACGAATTGCAATGTTTCCAGGCACATGGTTAAATAAAGGATGTTGTGGGAGGGAGTGAGGGGGGGGGGGAGTAGGAGGAGGGGGTGGGGCGTGAGCTACGAGGCCTTCCCATGTTTCACTTCCTCAAATTGGCCCAAACCACGGAACGTTTTTCCGTTTGTTGAATCGACCAGTTGGCGGAGATCGTGTCGGAGAGAACAAGTCCAGAACCTCCACTCCTCCTCCGTCTAGAGGTCAACCTCCACTCCAGTCTAGAGGTCAACCTCCACTCATCATCCAGTCTAGAGATCACCCTCCACTCCAGTCTAGAGGTCAACCTCCACTCCACCTCCAGTCTAGAGGTCAACCTCCACTCCAGTCTAGAGGTCAAACTCCACTCCAGTCTAGAGGTCAACCTCCACTCCTGTCTAGAGGTCAACCTCCACTCCAGTCTAGAGGTCAACCTCCACTCATCATCCAGTCTAGAGGTCACCCTCCACTCCACCTCCAGTCTAGAGGTCAACCTCCACTCCAGTCTAGAGGTCAACCTCCACTCCTCCTCCTCCAGTCTAGAGGTCAACCTCCACTCCAGTCTAGAGGTCAAACTCCACTCCAGTCTAGAGGTCAACCTCCACTCCTGTCTAGAGGTCAACCTCCACTCCAGTCTAGAGGTCAACCTCCACTCATCATCCAGTCTAGAGGTCACCCTCCACTCCACCTCCAGTCTAGAGGTCAACCTCCACTCCAGTCTAGAGGTCAACCTCCACTCCTCCTCCAGTCCAGAAGTCAACCTCCTCCTCGAGTCTAGAGGTCAACGTCCACTCTGCTCTTGCGTGTGTGTGCGGTGACGCAGCGGTTGAAGATGAAGCCACAGTGGAGAGGATTCGGACTCCTCATCATCAGCATCACCATCATCATCAGCATCATCTCCTCTTGTGGTAACACGGAGACACACAGGGAGACACGGGGAGACACGCGGAGACGTTGGGGAGACACGGGGAGACACGGGGAGACACGCGGAGACGTTGGGGAGACACGGGGAGACACGGGGAGATACGCGGAGACGTTGGGGAGACACGGGGAGACACGGGGAGATACGCGGAGACGTTGGGGAGACACGGGGAGACACGGGGAGACGTGGGGAGATAATTGGAGACACGGCGAGATACGGGGAGATACGCGGAGACGTTGGGGAGACACGGGGAGACACGGGGAGATACGCGGAGACGTTGGGGAGACACGGGGAGATATGGGGAGACGCGGGGAGATAATTGGAGACACGGGGAGATACGGGGAGACACGGGGAGACGTTGGGGAGAAACGGGGAGACACGGGGAGATACGCGGAGACGTTGGGGAGACACAGGGAGACACGGGGAGACGCGGGGAGATAATTGGAGACACGGCGAGATACGGGGAGATACGCGGAGACGTTGGGGAGACACGGGGAGACACGGGGAGATACGCGGAGACGCGGGGAGATAATTGGAGACACAGGGAGATACGGGGAGACACGGGGAGACGTTGGGGAGAAACGGGGAGACACGGGGAGATACGCGGAGACGTTGGGGAGACACGGGGAGACACGGGGAGATACGCGGAGACGTTGGGGAGACACGGGGAGACACGGGGAGATGCGGGGAGATAATTGGAGACACGGGGAGACACGGGGAGACTTGGGGAGACACGGGGAGACACGGGGAGACACGAGGAGACACGGGGACCTGGGGAGACATGGGGAGACACGGGGAGATACGGGGAGACACGGGGAGACACGGAAAGACACGGGGAGATACGGGGAGACACGGAGAGACACGGGGAGACACGGAGACACACGGGGAGACACGAGGAGACACGGGGACGTGGGGAGACACGGGGAGACACGGGGAGACACGGGGAGACACGAGGAGATACGGGGAGACACAGGGAGACACGGGAGACACGGGGAGACATGGGGAGATACGGGAGACACGGGGAGACATGGGGAGATACGGGGAGACACGGGGAGATACGGGAAGACACGGGGAGACACGGGGAGACACGGGAGACACGGGGAGACATGGGGAGATACGGGAGACACGGGGAGACATGGGGAGATACGGGGAGACACGGGGAGATACGGGGAGACACGGGGAGATACGGGGAGACACGGGGAGACACCGAGACACACGGGGAGACACGAGGAGACACGGGGACGTGGGGAGACATGGGGAGACACGGGGAGACATGGGGAGATACGGGGAGACACAGGGAGACACGGGAGACACGGAGAGACATGGGGAGATACGGGAGACACGGGGAGACATGAAGACACGGGGAGACACGGGAAGACATGGGGAGATACGGGAGACACGGAGAGACACGGGAGACACACAGAGACACGTAATACGTGTGCGTATATATATACAGGGTCCTTCAAAAAAGTGTTAAACTCTCACATGGGGAGACTATCGTTTTTTATGGAAAAAGAACGGAAAATGATGAATTCAGACGTTGACTGAAAACTTTCGTGACTGCTGCAATTCACATTATTTGGGGGTCTTTGGGTAGTCGCCCTCCAACAACAACGGAGGGCGGAGGAGCGACGCTCACAGCAACGAGCGGAGCGCCGGGTGGCTAAAGCACAGCGAGTTGGCACAGTAGGGGGCACAGGTGGTGCATCAGCCAGTCATCTCGGTCATCTCGGTCAGTCGACCCGTGGCACCTGCTGGGTCTGCCCCGTGACCTCCTGCCAGCGGGCGTTCGACACTTCACGTGGCAGCCTCAAGGTGCACGTGGCCTGGCACAAGCGTCGCAGATCGGTTCCAAGCAAGCGACAACCTCACCTGAGGACGGTCGCTTGCGTTGCGACCGAAACGTCGTTTTGATGTTTGTGTTTTTTGCTTTGAACCGATTTGCGTTACTTTAGCGAGAGACCGCGAGAATGTGAACTATGACGTGAGAACGAATGGATGTTAATAGCTTCACACGTTACACTATTATAGACTATATACACTATTATACACTATACACTACTATAGACTATATACACTACTATACACTATACACTACTATAGACTATATACACTATTATACACTATACACTACACTATACACTACTATAGACTGTATACACTACTATACACTATACACTACTATACACTACTATACACTATACACTACTGTACACTACACCACTATACACTACTATACACTACACTATACACTACACTATACACTATACACTACACTATACACTACTAAACACTACACTATACACTACAATACACTACACTATACACTACTATACACTACACTACTATACACTACACTACTATACACTACACTATACACTACTATACACTACACTATACACTACTATACACTACACTATACACTACTAAACACTACACTATACACTACTATACACTACACTATACACTACTATAAGCTATACACTACTATACACTACACTATACACTACTATACACTACACTATAATACACTACACTACTATACACTACTATACACTACTATACACTACACTATACACTACTATACACTACACTACTATACACTACACTACTATACACTACTATACACTACACTATACACTACTATACACTACACTATACACTACTATACACTACACTATAATACACTACACTACTATACACTACACTACTATACACTACTATACACTACTATACACTACTATACACTACTATACACTACACTATACACTACACTATACACTAAATTTCAATTTTAAGCTTTCGTGACTGCAGGGATTCATCTTCTTGGTTCTTTCGGTAAAGTCGTCACGTAGAAGGGAACTAATAAAATAATAAAAATAAAACATCATCAAATAAAATTCTCACGACGTTTCGGCCACAACGCAAGCAGCCGTCCTCAGGTGAAGAAACAGGTCTGTCGGAAAGACAGCGTCTGAATGAACACCGCTAAGCTCGGCAGCGTATTTTAAGCTGGGTGGGAGGATGCAGAGCGCCTTGACAAAGGAGTTTACATATCAACAGAGGAATGTAGCATATTCTCACTCACCCTCCCACTCACTCACTCACCCACTCACTTACCCACTCACTCACTCACTCACTCACCCACTCACTCACTCACCCACCCACCCACTCACTCACCCACTCACTCACTCACCCACTCACCCACTCACCCACCCACCCACTCACTCACCCACTCACTCACTAACCCACCCACCCACTCACTCACCCACTCACTCACTCACTCACCCACTCACCCACCCACTCACTCACCCACTCACCCATTCACTTACTCACCCACCCACTCACTCACCCACTCACCCACCCATTCACTCACCCACCCACCCACTCACCCACCCACCCACTCACCCACCCACTCACCCACCCACTCACTCACCCACTCACCCACCCACTCACTCACTCACCCACTCACCCATTCACTTACTCACCCACCCACTCACTCACTCACTCACTCATCCACCCACTCACTCACTCACTCACCCACCCACTCACCCACTCACCCACCCACTCACTCACTTACCCACTCACTTACCCACTCACTTACCCACTCACTCACCCACCCACCCACTAACCCACCCACCCACCCACTCACTCACTCACCCGCCCACTCACTCACCCACTCACTCACTAACCCACCCACCCACTCACTCACCCACTCACTCACCCACCCACGCAATCACCCACTCACTCACGCACTAACCCACCCACTCACCCACCTACTCACTCACCCACCCACTCACCCACCCACTCACCCACCCACTCACCCACTCGTTCACTCGCCCACTCACTCACCCACTCACTCACCCACTCACTCACCCACTCACTCACTCACTCACCCACTCACTCACCCACTCACTCACCCACTCGTTCACTCACTCACTCACCCACCCATCCACCCATTCACCTACCCACCCACTCACTCACCCACTCACCCACTCACTCACTCACTCACCCATCCATCCACCCATCCACCCACCCACACACTCACGAACCCACCCACCCTCTCACCCCCCCCCCCCCCCCACCACAGCCGACTCCGCCATCAACGTCTCTGCGGGCCCCACGTGGGTCGCCGTTCAGAGGCCTCGTGAACTCGCTGAGAACTCACTCACCCGCTCGTTCACTCACCCGCTCGTTCACTCACCCGCTCGTTCACTCACCCGCTCGTTCACTCACCCGCTCGTTCACTCACCCGCTCGTTCACTCACCCGCTCGTTCACTCACCCGCTCGTTCACTCACCCGCTCGTTCACTCACCCGCTCGTTCACTCACCCGCTCGTTCACTCACCCGCTCGTTCACTCACCCACCCACCCACTCACCCACCCACCCAATCACTCACCCACCCACTCACTCACCCACTCACTCGTTCACTCACCCACCCACTCACTAACCCATCCACCCACCCACTCACCCACCCACTCACCCACCCACTCACCCACCCACTCACCCACCCACTCACTCACCCACCCACTCACCCACCCACTCACTCACCCACCCACTCACCCACCCACTAACCCACCCACCCACTCACTAACCCACCCTCTCCCCCCCCCCCCCACCACAGCCGACTCCGCCATGAACATCTCTGCGGGCCCCACGTGGGTCTCCGTTCAGAGGCCGCGTGAACTCGCTGAGAACTCCACTCGCGTCTCGCTCGCCCGACTCGCGCCTGGGGAGGGCAACGTCACGTGGTGCGGCGAACCAATCAGCAACCAGCACGCAGCACGTGGTCACTCGTGACGTCATGGGCGGTGGTGGTGGGGATGATGATGATGGTGGTGGTGTTAATGATGATGGTGATGGTGATGTTAATGATGATGATGGTGGTGATGTTAATGATGATGGTGGTGGTGTTAATGTTGGTGTTAATGATGATGATGGTGGTGATGTTAATGATGATGGTGATGGTGATGTTAATGATGATGATGGTGGTGATGTTAATGATGATGGTGGTGGTGTTAATGATGATGGTGGTGGTGGTGTTAATGATGATGGTGGTGTTAATGATGATGGTGATGGTGGTGATGATGGTGATGATGATGGCTATGATGGTGATGATGGTGATGATGGTGATGATGGTGGTGATGGTGATGATGGCTATGATGGTGATGATGGTCATGATGGTCATGATGGTCATGATGGTCATGATGGTGATGATGGTGATGATGGTGGTGGTGTTAATGGTGGTGATGATGGTGATGATGGTGATGATGGCTATGATGGTGATGATGATGGTGATGATGGTGATGATGGCTATGATGATGATGGCTATGATGATGATGATGGTGATGATGGTGATGATGATGATGATGATGGTGATGATGATGGTGATGATGGTGATGATGTTGATGATGGTGATGATGGTGATGATGGTGGTGATGGTAATAGTGATGATGATGATGGTGACAGTGATGATGATGGTGATGATGGTGATGATGGTGATGATGGTGATGATGATGGTGATGATGGTGATGATGATGATGGTGATGATGATGATGGTGATGATGATGGTGATGATGATGATGGTGATGATGATGATGATGGTGATGATGGTGATGATGGTGATGATGATGGTGATGATAGCTATGATGGTGATGATGGTGATGATGGTGATGATGATGATGGTGATGATGATGGTGATGATGGTGATGTTGATGATGGTGATGATGGTGGTGGTGTTAATGATTGATGATGATGGTGATGATGGTGGTGGTGTTAATGATGGTGATGATGGTGATGATGGTGATGATGGCTATGATGGTGATGATGATGGTGATGATGGTGATGATGATGATGGTGATGATGATGATGGTGATGATGATGGTGATGATGGTGATGTTGATGATGGTGATGATGATGATGATGGTGATGTTGGTGTGAGCGCCCAGGGAGACTTCTGATGCCAGTGGCAACACCTCCTGGGAGTTCAAGAGGCTGATGGAGTGCGCCTCGTACGAGCTGCGAGTTCACCACTCACGGGGCCACGAGATTTGCCGGCAAATTGTGAACACCACTCAGCCAGGTACGTACGTGTGTCTGTGTGTGTGTGTCTGTGTGTCTGTGTGTGTGTCTGTGTGTGTGTCTGTGTGTGTGTGTGTCTGTGTGTGTCTGTGTGTGTGTGTGTCTGTGTGTGTGTGTGTGTGTGTCTGTGTGTGTGTCTGTGTGTGTGTGTGTGTCTGTGTGTGTGTGTGTCTGTGTGTGTCTGTGTGTGTGTGTGTCTGTGTGTGTGTGTGTCTGTGTGTCTGTGTGTGTGTCTGTGTGTGTGTCTGTGTGTGTGTGTGTGTGTCTGTGTGTGTGTGTCTGTGTGTGTGTGTGTGTCTGTGTGTCTGTGTGTGTGTCTGTGTGTGTGTCTGTGTGTGTGTGTGTCTGTGTGTGTCTGTGTGTGTGTGTGTCTGTGTGTGTGTGTGTGTGTGTGTGTCTGTGTGTGTGTCTGTGTGTGTGTGTGTGTCTGTGTGTGTGTGTCTGTGTGTCTGTGTGTGTGTCTGTGTGTGTGTCTGTGTGTGTGTGTGTCTGTGTGTGTCTGTGTGTGTGTGTGTCTGTGTGTGTGTGTCTGTGTGTGTGTCTGTGTGTGTGTGTGTGTCTGTGTGTGTGTGTGTGTCTGTGTGTGTGTCTGTCTGTGTGTGTGTGTGTGTCTGTGTGTGTGTCTGTGTGTGTCTGTGTGTGTGTGTGTCTGTGTGTGTGTGTCTGTGTGTGTCTGTGTGTGTGTGTGTCTGTGTGTGTGTTTGTCTGTGTGTGTGTGTGTGTCTGTGTGTGTGTGTCTGTGTCTGTGTGTCTGTGTGTGTGTCTGTGTGTGTGTCTGTGTGTGTGTCTGTGTGTGTGTCTGTGTGTGTCTGTGTGTGTGTCTGTGTGTGTGTCTGTGTGTGTGTGTGTGTCTGTGTGTGTGTGTGTGTGTCTGTGTGTGTGTCTGTCTGTGTGTGTGTGTGTGTCTGTGTGTGTGTCTGTGTGTGTCTGTGTGTGTGTGTGTCTGTGTGTGTGTGTCTGTGTGTGTCTGTGTGTGTGTGTGTCTGTGTGTGTGTTTGTCTGTGTGTGTGTGTGTGTCTGTGTGTGTGTGTCTGTGTCTGTGTGTCTGTGTGTGTGTCTGTGTGTGTGTCTGTGTGTGTGTCTGTGTGTGTGTCTGTGTGTGTCTGTGTGTGTGTCTGTGTTTGTCTGTGTGTGTGTCTGTGTGTGTGTCTGTGTGTGTCTGTGTGTGTGTGTCTGTGTGTGTATCTGTGTGTGTGTGTGTGTATCTGTGTGTGTGTGTCTGTGTGTGTGTGTGTCTGTGTGTGTGTGTCTGTGTGTGTGTCTGTGTGTGTGTCTGTGTGTGTGTGTCTGTGTGTGTGTGTGTCTGTGTGTTTGTGTCTGTGTGTGTGTGTCTGTGTGTGTGTGTGTGTGTCTGTGTGTGTGTGTGTGTGTCTGTGTGTATCTGTGTGTGTGTGTGTCTGTCTGTGTGTGTGTGTGTCTGTGTGTGTGTCTGTGTGTGTGTCTGTGTGTGTGTGTCTGTGTGTGTGTGTGTCTGTGTGTGTGTGTTTGTGTGTCTGTGTGTGTGTGTGTCTGTGTGTGTGTGTCTGTGCGTGTGTGTGTGTCTGTGCGTGTGTGTGTGTCTGTGTGTGTGTGTGTCTGTGTGTGTCTGTGTGTGTCTCTGTGTGTGTGTCTGTGTGTGTTTGTGTGTGTGTGTGTTTGTGTGTGTGTATCTGTGTGTCTATGTGTGTGTCTGTGTATGTGTTTGTGTGTGTTTGTGTGTCTGTGTGTGTGTGTGTCTGTGTGTGTATGTGTGTGTTTGTGTGTGTGTATTTGTGTGTCTGTGTGTGTGTTTGTGTGTCTGTGTGTGTGTGTGTCTGTGTGTGTGTCTGTGTGTGTGTGTCTGTGTGTGTGTCTGTCTGTGTGTGTGTCTGTGTGTCTATGGGGAGTGGTGGGTGTAGTGGTTAGCGTTTCACTGCGCTATGAACCTGGCGACCCGAGTTCGATTCCCGCTCACGGCCAACACCTGGGCATCCCCTAGGTCGACTCAGCCTCAAACGAGTACCTGGTGCGGTGTGTAGTAAACATCACTAGTAGGGAGACAAAGGCGGTCGGGCGTGGCGCTGGCCACCCACCCCCTCGTGTGCCACTGTGCCGGCCTTCATAGGTGCTCGCTAACAGCACTTGCCCCTGCAGTCTGTTAAGGCTACACGGGGGATCTTTGCATTAATACTTCATGCACACACGTGATGACTTTGTTCTTGTGTTCATGCCCACTCACATTACTCACCCACCCACTCAACCTCTGCCTCACCCACCCACTCACTCACCCACCCACTCACTCACCCACCCACTCACTCTATCACCCACCCACCCACCATCTCACCCACCCACTCTCTCACCCACTCACTCACCCACCCACTCTCTCACCCACCCACTCTCTCACCCACTCACTCACCCACCCACTCACTCACCCACCCACTCACTCTATCACCCACCCACCCACCATCTCACCCACCCACTCTCTCACCCACTCACTCACCCACCCACTCTCTCACCCACCCACTCTCTCACCCACTCACTCACCCACCCACTCACTCACCCACCCACTCACTCTATCACCCACCCACCCACCATCTCACCCACCCACTCTCTCACCCACTCACTCACCCACCCACTCTCTCACCCACCCACTCACTCACCCACCCACTCACCCACCCACTCACTCACCCACCCACTCTCTCACCCACCCACCATCTCACCCACCCACTATCTCACCCACCTACTCACTCACCCACCCACTCTCTCACCCACCCACCATCTCACCCACCCACTATCTCACCCACCCACTCTCTCACCCACCCACCATCTCACCCACCCACTATCTCACCCACCCACTCTCTCACCCACCCACTCTCTCACCCACCCACTATCTCACCCACCCACTATCTCACCCACCCACTATCTCACCCACCCACCATCTCACCCACCCACTCTCTCACCCACCCACCATCTCACCCACCCACTCTCTCACCCACCCACCATCTCACCCACCCACTCTCTCACCCACTCACTCACTCACTCACCCACCCACTATCTCACCCACCCACCATCTCACCCACCCACTCTCTCACCCACCCACCATCTCACCCACCCACTCTCTCACCCACCCACCATCTCACCCACCCACTCTCTCACCCACCCACCATCTCACCCACCCACCATCTCACCCACCCACCATCTCACCCACCCACCATCTCACCCACCCACTCTCTCACCCACCCACTCACTCACCCACCCACTCTCTCACCTACCCACTGCCTCACCCACCCACTCTGTCACCCACCCACTCACTCACCCACCCACTGCCTCACCCACCCACTCTATCACTCAACCACTATCTCACCCACTCACTCACTCACTCACCCACCCACCCACCATCTCACCCACCCACCATCTCACCCACCCACCATCTCACCCACCCTCTCACTCACCCACCCACCCACTCCCTCACCCACCCACCCACTCCCTCACCTACCCATCCACCCTCTCACCCACTCACCCACCCACTCGCCCACTGCCTCACCCACCCACTCTCTCACTCAACCACTATCTCACCCACCCACTCTCTCACCCACCCACTCACTCACCCACCGACCCACTCTCTCACCCACCCACCCACTCCCTCACCTACCCATCCACCCTCTCATCCACTCACCCACCCACTCACCCACCCACCCACTCACTCACTCACCAACTCCCCCACTCAATCGCTCTCTCACTCACCCGCCCACCCAATCTCTCACCCACGCACTCCCTCAACCACTCACCCACTCTATCACTCACTCTCTCCCTCACCCACCTACTCACCCACCAACTCCCTCACCAACCCACCCACCAACCAACTCTCTCACCGACCCACCAACCCACCCGCTCACATACCACTCACCCACCACTAACCCACTCTCCCACCAACTCACCCACCCACTCACCCACCCACTCACCCACCCACTCACCCACCCACCAACCCGCTCACCCACTCGCCCACCCACTTGCCGAACCACTCACCCGCCCCCTCACCCACCCACCAACCCACTCACCCACTCACCCACCCACCCACCCACTCACCCACCCACCCACTCACCCACCCACTCACCTACTCACCCACCCACTCACCTACTCACCCACCCACTCACCTACTCACCCACCCACTCACCTACTCACCCACCCACCCACTCACCCGCCTACTCACCCACCCGCCCACCCACCAACTCACCCACCCACCAACTCACCCACCCACTCACTCACCCACCCACCCACTCACCCACCCACTCACCTACCCACCCACCCACTAACCCACTCACCCACCCACTCACCCACCCAATCACCCACCCACCCAATCACCCACCCACTCACCCACCCAATCACCCACCCACCCAATCACCCACCCACTCACCCACCCAATAACCCACCCACCCACTCACTCACCCACCCACCCACTCACTCACCCACCCACCCACCCACCCACCCACCCACCCACTCACTCACCCACCCATCCACTCACCCACCCACCCAATCACCCACCCACCCAATCACCCACCCACTCACCCACCCACCCACTCACCCACCCACCCATCCACCGACTCACCCACCCACTCACCCACCCATCCACCCGCCCGCTCACCCGCCCGCCCAATCACCCGCCCACCCAATCACCCGCCCACTCACCCACCTGCCCACCCACCCACCCGCCCACCCACCCAACCACCCGCCCACCCACCCAACCACCCACCCAATCACCCACCCACCCAATCACCCACCCACTCACCCACCCAATCACCCACCCACCCAATCACCCACCCACTCACCCACCCAATCACCCACCCACCCAATCACCCACCCACCCAATCACCCACCCAATCACCCACCAACTCGCCCGCCCATCCATCCGCTCACCTACCCGCCCACCCACCCACCCACCCACTCACCCACCCACCCAATCACCTGCCCACCCACCCACCCGCCCACCCACCCACCCGCCCACTCACCCACCCACCCACCCAATCACCCACCCATCCAATCACCCACCCGCCCAATCACCCACCCGCCCACCCACCCGCTCACCCACTCACCCATCCACTCACCCACCCGCTCACCCACCAACCCACTCACTCACTCACCCGCCCACTCACCCACCCGCCCACTCACCCACCCACCCACTCACCCACCCACTCACTCACTCACCCACCCACCCACCCACCCACCCACTCACTCACTCACCCACCCACTCACTCACCCACCAACTCACCCACTCATCCACCCACCTACCCACCCACTCACTCACCCACCCACCCACCCAATCACCCACCCACCCAATCACCCACCCACCCACCCAATCACCCACCCACCCAATCACTCACCCACCCACTCACCCACCCAATCACCCACCCACCCACTCACCCACCCACCCACTCACTCACCCATCCGCCCACCCACTCAGACCCCAGGATTATGAGTCTAACAGGGAGCTCTGCCATGCACGAGGGCTCGGTGAGCATCTCGCTTCAGTGGGAGCTGAACCTGCCCCCTCGCTGCCACATCCAGCCTGCCTACAACGTCTTATGCTGTGCAGGTACCGTGGTGATGGTGGTGGTGATGGTGGTGGTGGTGGTGATGGTGGTGATGGTGGTGATGGTGGTGATGGTGATGATGGTTGTGATAGTGATATTGATGATGATGATGATGATGGTGATAGTGATGATGACAGTGATGATGATGATACTGATAGTGACAGTGATGATGATGATGATGTTGTTGATACTGATGATGATGGTGACAGTGACAGTGATAGTGATGATGGTGACAGTGATGATGATGATGATGTTGATACTGATGGTGATAGTGACAGTGATGATGATGATGATGTTGTTGATACTGATGATGATGGTGACAGTGACAGTGATAGTGATGATGGTGACAGTGATGATGATGATGTTGATACTGATGGTGATAGTGACAGTGATGATGATAGTGACAGTGATTTACACTATGAGATCTCTTTTACCAGTGGCAAAATATAATGGTAGGTTTTTACCCTTTTAACTGGTACAAAACTGACACCTTTATTCAAGGCATCATGTTTGCAATGACCACAACACAAGTAGTCAATAAAGCAAACAAAAAGAATCAACTCTGATAAGGATAATAATATGCACTGTCCTTGAAGTTGATTGGCCCACACCCGAGACGGCTTTCTTTAGAGCCTAGTCTCCATTAGTGACAGTGATGATGATGATACTGATGTTGATACTGATGATGATAGTGACAGTGATGATGATAGTGACAGTGATGATGATGATGATACTGATGTTGATACTGATGATGATAGTGACAGTGATGATGATGATACTGATGTTGATACTGATGATGATAGTGACAGTGATGATGATAGTGACAGTGATGATGATGATGATACTGATGTTGATACTGATGATGATAGTGACAGTGATGATGATGATACTGATGTTGATACTGATGATGATAGTGACAGTGATGATGATAGTGACAGTGATGATGATGATGATACTGATGTTGATACTGATGATGATAGTGACAGTGATGATGATAGTGACAGTGATGATGATGATACTGATGTTGATACTGATGATGATAGTGACAGTGATGATGATAGTGACAGTGATGATGATGATACTGATGTTGATACTGATGATGATAGTGACAGTGATGATGATAGTGACAGTGATGATGATGATACTGATGTTGATACTGATGATGATAGTGACAGTGATGATGATAGTGACAGTGATGATGATGATACTGATGTTGATACTGATGATGATAGTGACAGTGATGATGATAGTGACATTGATGATGATGATACTGATGTTGATACTGATGATGATAGTGACAGTGATGATGATAGTGACAGTGATGATGATGATACTGATGTTGATACTGATGATGATAGTGACAGTGATGATGATAGTGACAGTGATGATGATGATGATACTGATGTTGATACTGATGATGATAGTGACAGTGATGATGATAGTGACAGTGATGATGATGATACTGATGTTGATACTGATGATGATAGTGACAGTGATGATGATAGTGACATTGATGATGATGATACTGATGTTGATACTGATGATGATAGTGACAGTGATGATGATAGTGACAGTGATGATGATGATACTGATGTTGATACTGATGATGATAGTGACAGTGATGATGATAGTGACAGTGATGATGATGATACTGATGTTGATACTGATGATGATAGTGACAGTGATGATGATAGTGACATTGATGATGATGATACTGATGTTGATACTGATGATGATAGTGACAGTGATGATGATAGTGACAGTGATGATGATGATACTGATGTTGATACTGATGATGATAGTGACAGTGATGATGATAGTGACAGTGATGATGATGATACTGATGTTGATACTGATGATGATAGTGACAGTGATGATGATAGTGACAGTGATGATGATGATACTGATGTTGATACTGATGATGATAGTGACAGTGATGATGATAGTGACAGTGATGATGATGATACTGATGTTGATACTGATGATGATAGTGACAGTGATGATGATAGTGACAGTGATGATGATGATACTGATGTTGATACTGATGATGATAGTGACAGTGATGATGATAGTGACAGTGATGATGATGATACTGATGTTGATACTGATGATGATAGTGACAGTGATGATGATAGTGACATTGATGATGATGATACTGATGTTGATACTGATGATGATAGTGACAGTGATGATGATAGTGACATTGATGATGATGATACTGATGTTGATACTGATGATGATAGTGACAGTGATGATGATAGTGACAGTGATGATGATGATACTGATGTTGATACTGATGATGATAGTGACAGTGATGATGATAGTGACAGTGATGATGATGATACTGATGTTGATACTGATGATGATAGTGACAGTGATGATGATAGTGACATTGATGATGATGATACTGATGTTGATACTGATGATGATAGTGACAGTGATGATGATAGTGACAGTGATGATGATGATACTGATGTTGATACTGATGATGATAGTGACAGTGATGATGATAGTGACATTGATGATGATGATACTGATGTTGATACTGATGAAGATAGTGACAGTGATGATGATAGTGACAGTGATGATGATGATGATACTGATGTTGATACTGATGATGATAGTGACAGTGATGATGATAGTGACATTGATGATGATGATACTGATGTTGATACTGATGATGATAGTGACAGTGATGATGATAGTGACAGTGATGATGATGATACTGATGTTGATACTGATGATGATAGTGACAGTGATGATGATAGTGACAGTGATGATGATGATACTGATGTTGATACTGATGATGATAGTGACAGTGATGATGATTGTGACATTGATGATGATGATACTGATGATGATAGTGACAGTGATGATGATAGTGACATTGATGATGATGATACTGATGTTGATACTGATGATGATAGTGACAGTGATGATGATAGTGACAGTGATGATGATGATACTGATGTTGATACTGATGATGATAGTGACAGTGATGATGATAGTGACAGTGATGATGATGATACTGATGTTGATACTGATGATGATAGTGACAGTGATGATGATAGTGACAGTGATGATGATGATACTGATGTTGATACTGATGATGATAGTGACAGTGATGATGATAGTGACAGTGATGATGATGATACTGATGTTGATACTGATGATGATAGTGACAGTGATGATGATAGTGACAGTGATGATGATGATACTGATGTTGATACTGATGATGATAGTGACAGTGATGATGATAGTGACAGTGATGATGATGATACTGATGTTGATACTGATGATGATAGTGACAGTGATGATGATAGTGACAGTGATGATGATGATACTGATGTTGATACTGATGATGATAGTGACAGTGATGATGATAGTGACAGTGATGATGATGATACTGATGTTGATACTGATGATGATAGTGACAGTGATGATGATAGTGACATTGATGATGATGATACTGATGTTGATACTGATGATGATAGTGACAGTGATGATGATAGTGACATTGATGATGATGATACTGATGTTGATACTGATGATGATAGTGACAGTGATGATGATAGTGACAGTGATGATGATGATACTGATGTTGATACTGATGATGATAGTGACAGTGATGATGATAGTGACAGTGATGATGATGATACTGATGTTGATACTGATGATGATAGTGACAGTGATGATGATAGTGACATTGATGATGATGATACTGATGTTGATACTGATGATGATAGTGACAGTGATGATGATAGTGACAGTGATGATGATGATACTGATGTTGATACTGATGATGATAGTGACAGTGATGATGATAGTGACATTGATGATGATGATACTGATGTTGATACTGATGATGATAGTGACAGTGATGATGATAGTGACAGTGATGATTATGATACTGATGTTGATACTGATGATGATAGTGACAGTGATGATGATAGTGACAGTGATGATGATGATACTGATGTTGATACTGATGATGATAGTGACAGTGATGATGATTGTGACATTGATGATGATGATACTGATGATGATAGTGACAGTGATGATGATAGTGACATTGATGATGATGATACTGATGTTGATACTGATGATGATAGTGACAGTGATGATGATAGTGACAGTGATGATGATGATACTGATGTTGATACTGATGATGATAGTGACAGTGATGATGATAGTGACAGTGATGATGATGATACTGATGTTGATACTGATGATGATAGTGACAGTGATGATGATAGTGACAGTGATGATGATGATACTGATGTTGATACTGATGATGATAGTGACAGTGATGATGATAGTGACAGTGATGATGATGATACTGATGTTGATACTGATGATGATAGTGACAGTGATGATGATGATACTGATGTTGATACTGATGATGATAGTGACAGTGATGATGATAGTGACATTGATGATGATGATACTGATGTTGATACTGATGATGATAGTGACAGTGATGATGATAGTGACAGTGATGATGATGATACTGATGTTGATACTGATGATGATAGTGACAGTGATGATGATAGTGACAGTGATGATGATGATACTGATGTTGATACTGATGATGATAGTGACAGTGATGATGATAGTGACATTGATGATGATGATACTGATGTTGATACTGATGATGATAGTGACAGTGATGATGATAGTGACAGTGATGATGATGATACTGATGTTGATACTGATGATGATAGTGACAGTGATGATGACAGTGACAGTGATGATGATGGTGATGTTGATACTGATGATGATAGTGACAGTGATGATGATAGTGACAGTGATGATGATAGTGACAGTGATGATGATGATGATGATGTTGATACTGATGATGACAGTGACAGTGATGATGATAGTGACAGTGATGATGATGTTGATGTTGATACTGATGATGACAGTGACAGTGACAGTGATGATGATGATGTTGATACTGATACTGATGATGACAGTGACAGTGATGATGATGATGATGATGTTGATGTTGATACTGATGATGACAGTGACAGTGATGATGATGATGATGGTGATGATGTTGCACGCTGTATAGACAACGTCTGCGTGCGAGGCAATGCCCACTACTCCCAAGCTGGAAGCGAGATTCTCGTCAGCGCCGAGCTGATGGACGTGAGTCCCCACACGGAGTTTATCTGCGGCGTAGATGCCGCACTGGAGGGGCAGCAGCGAACACACGCCTCCATCAACGTCACGTCCGATGTCACCGGTGGGTCTCTGTGGGTGTCTCTGTGGGTCTCTGTGGGTGTCTTTGTGGGTTTCTGTGTGTCTTTGTGGGTGTCTGTGGGTGTCTCTGTGGGTTTCTGTGGGTGTCTCTGTGGGTCTCTGTGGGTGTCTGTCAGTCTCTGTGGGTCTCTGTGGGTGTCTGTCAGTCTCTGTGGGTGTCTGTGGGTTTCTGTGGGTGTCTGTGGGTTTCAGTAGGTTTTTGTAGGTCTCTGTGGGTGTCTCTGTGGGTGTCTCTGTGGGTGTCCCTGCGGGTGTCTGTGGGTGTCTCTGTGTGTCTCTGTGTGTCTCTGTGGGTCTCTGTGGATGTCTCTGTGGGTGTCTGTGGGTGTCTGTGGGTCTCTGTGGGTTTCTGTGGGTTTTTCTGTGGGTCTCTGTGGGTGTCTAGGTGGGTGTCTCTGTGGGTTTCTGTGTGTCTTTGTGTGTCTCTGTGGGTTTCTGTGGGTGTCTCTGTGGGTGTCTCTGTGGGTTTCTGTGGGTTTCTGTGGGTGTCTCTGTGGGTGTCTCTGTGGGTGTCTTTGTGGGTTTCTGGGTGTCTCTGTGGGTGTCTTTGTGGGTTTCTGTGGGTCTCTGTGGGTGTCTGTCAGTCTCTGTGGGTGTCTGTGGGTTTCTGTGGGTGTCTGTGGGTTTCAGTAGGTTTTTGTAGGTCTCTGTGGGTGTCTCTGTGGGTGTCTCTGTGGGTGTCCCTGTGGGTGTCTGTGGGTGTCTCTGTGTGTCTCTGTGTGTCTCTGTGGGTCTCTGTGGATGTCTCTGTGGGTGTCTGTGAGTGTCTGTGGGTCTCTGTGGGTTTCTGTGGGTTTTTCTGTGGGTCTCTGTGGGTGTCTAGGTGGGTGTCTCTGTGGGTTTCTGTGTGTCTTTGTGTGTCTCTGTGGGTTTCTGTGGGTGTCTCTGTGGGTGTCTCTGTGGGTTTCTGTGGGTTTCTGTGGGTGTCTCTGTGGGTGTCTCTGTGGGTGTCTTTGTGGGTTTCTGTGTGTCTCTGTGGGTGTCTCTGTGGGTGTCTCTGTGGGTGTCTTTGTGGGTTTCTGTGGGTCTCTGTGGGTGTCTCTGTAGGTTTCTCTGTGTGTGTCTCTGTGGGTGTCTCTGTGGGTTTCTGTGGGTCTATGTGGGTCTCTGTGGGTTTCTGTGAGTCTCTGTGAGGCTCTGTGTGTCTCTGTGTGTCTCTGTGGGTTTCTGTGTCTCTGTGGGTGTCTCTGTGGGTCTCTGTGGGTGTCTCTGTGGGTGTCTCTGTGGGTCTCTGTGGGTCTCTGTGAGTCTCTGTGGGTGTCTCTGTGGGTGTCTCTGTGGGTCTCTGTGGGTCTCTGTGAGTCTCTGTGGGTGTCCCTGTCGGTGTCTCTGTGGGTCTCTGTGGGTCTCTGTGGGTGTCTCTGTGGGTTTCTGTGTTTCTCTGTGGGTTTCTGTGAGTCTCTGTGGGTTTCTGTGAGGCTCTGTGTGTCTCTGTGTGTCTCTGTGGGTTTCTGTGGGTCTCTGTGGGTGTCTCTGTGGGTTTCTGTGTTTCTCTGTGGGTTTCTGTGAGTCTCTGTGTGTCTCTGTGAGGCTCTGTGGGTGTCTCTGTGGGTGCCTCTGTGGGTGTCTCTGTGTGTGTCTCTGTGAGTCTCTGTGGGTGTCTCTGTGGGTGTCTCTGTGGGTGTCTCTGTGGGTCTCTGTGGGTGTCTCTGTGGGTGTCTCTGTGGGTCTCTGTGAGTCTCTATGGGTGTCTCTGTGGGTCTCTGTGGGTGTCTCTGTGGGTGTCTCTGTGGGTGTCTGTGCGTCTCTGTGGGTCTCTGTGGGTGTCTCTGTGGGTGTCTCTGTGGGTGTCTGTGAGTCTCTGTGGGTGTCTTTGTGGGGGTCTCTGTGGGTTTCTATGTGTCTATGTGGGTGCCTGTGGGTGTCTATGTGGGTCTATGTGGGTCTCTTTGGGTGCCTGTGTGTCTCTGTGGGTATCTGCGTGTCTCAATGGATCTTGGATCAAACTGACCATGGTATCACACTCCATTTTCTCCCCATCATCACCACAATCATCATAATCATCACAACCACCGCCACCGCCACCACCACCATCACCACCATCACCACCACCATTACCACCATCACCACCACCACCATCAACACCATCACCACCACCATCATCACCATCACCACCACCATCATCACCACCACCATTACCACCATCACCACCACCACCATCACCACCATCACCACCACCACCATCACCACCACCACCATCATCACCATCACCACCACCATCATCACCACCACCACCACCATCACCACCACCATCACCAACACCACCATCACCACCATCACCACAATCACCACCACCATCACCACCATCACCACCACCACCATCATCACCACCACCACCATTACCATCATCACCACCATCACCACCACCACCATCACCACCATCACCACCATCACCACCATCACCACCACCATCATCACCACCACCATCACCACCACCACCACCATCACCACCACCATCATCACCACCACCACCACCATCACCACCATCACCATCATCACCACCATCATCACCATCACCACCATCACCACCACCATCATCATCACCATCATCACCACCACCATCACCACCACCATCACCACCACCACCACCATCACCACCACCATCATCACCACCACCACCACCATCACCACCATCACCATCATCACCACCATCATCACCATCACCACCATCACCACCACCATCATCATCACCATCATCACCACCATCACCATCATCACCATCACCACCATCACCACCATCACCATCACCACCATCACCACCATCATCATCACCATCATCACCACCATCACCATCACCACCATCACCACCATCACCACCATCACCACCATCACCACCATCATCACCATCACCACCACCACCACCATCATCACCACCACCATCACCACCATCACCACCACCATCATCATCACCACCATCACCATCATCATCACCACCATCACCACCATCACCACCATCACCACCACCACCACCATCACCACCATCACCACCATCATCACCACCACCATCACCATCACCACCACCATCACCACCATCACCACCATCACCACCATCACCATCATCACCACCATCACCACCATCACCACCATCACCATCACCACAACCATCACCACCACCATCACCTCCATCACCACCATCACCACCACCACCACCATCACCACCACCACCATCACCACCACCACCATCACCACCACCACCATCACCACCACCATCACCACCATCACCACCACCATCACCACAATCACCACCATCATCACCACCATCACCACCATGACCACCACCACGATCACCACAATCACCACCACCACCATCACCACCATCACCACCATCATCACCATCACCACCACCACCACCACCACCATCACAACCACCATTACCACCATCACCACCACCACCACCATCATCACCATCACCACCATCACCACCACCATCACCACCACCTCCATCACCACCACCATCATCACCACCACCATCATCACCATCATCACCATCACCACCACCACCACCACCATCATCACCACCACCATCACCACCACCACCATCACCACCACCATCATCACCACCATCACCACCATCATCACCACCACCATCACCACCATCACCACCACCACCATCATCACCACCATCACCATCACCACCACCACCACCATCATCACCACCATCACCACCACCACCATCACCACCACCACCATCACCACCACCACCATCACCACCATCACCATCACCACCACCACCACCATCATCACCACCATCACCACCACCACCATCACCACCACCACCATCACCGTTGTCTTTGCAGCTCCATCAGCTCCTCACGTGACCCGCGTGTTCGTGGGTGAGGATCGGGCAACTTTCGTGCTCGGCACTTGCTCGAAATGCACCTGGGACGTGCAGTACAACGCACACGTGACTCCACACGGGGGCAATGGCTGCTCCATCAAAGGTGGGGGGAGAGTGTGGGGGGAGAGTGTGGGGGGAGAGTGTGGGGGGAGAGTGTGGGGGGAGAGTGTGGGGGGAGAGTGTGGGGGGAGAGTGTGGGGGGAGAGTGTGGGGGGAGAGTGTGGGGGGAGAGTGTGGGGGGAGAGTGTGGGGGGAGAGTGTGGGGGGAGAGTGTGGGGGGAGAGTGTGGGGGGAGAGTGTGGGGGGAGAGTGTGGGGGGAGAGTGTGGGGGGAGAGTGTGGGGGGAGAGTGTGGGGGGAGAGTGTGGGGGGAGAGTGTGGGGGGAGAGTGTGGGGGGGAGAGTGGTAATAGCTGCTCATTCAGAGGAGGAGTTGGAGACGCTGCTGCTGAGACTGGAGCGTGCCACTAACATGTGGGGCCTTACCATCAGCCCCACCAAAACTAAGCACCTGCCTGGGTATTTTGTACCATCGGACACTCCACCCCCACAACTCCCAATCGGTGATGGGGCAGTTGTGGAGAGCTCCTCCGGCAGGCAAGGCTGCGTTGGCTGGGTCATGTAGCCCGCATGCCCAGCCACCGCATGCCTAAACAGCTTTTGTTCGGCCGGATCGAGGGGGCTAAACGGGCGCGGCACGGGCTAGAGAAGAGATGGAGTGACGTGGTACAGGAGGACGTGGAGCTGAGTGAACTTGCCGATGACTGGTACCAGCGGTGTCAAGATCGGCCTCAGTGGAGGAGGAGGCTCAATGGAGGGCAGAGGAGCGACGCTCACAACAACGAGCTGAGCGCCGGGTGGAAAAAACGCAGCGAGTTTGCACAGTAGGGGGCACAGTTGGTGCATCTACCGGTCATTTCAGTCAGTTGACCCATGGCACCTGCTGGGTCTGTCCCGTGACCTCCTCCTCCTGCACCTAGCCTGGCACAGCAGTCAACCTATGGCACCTGCTGGGTCTGTCCCGTGACCGCCTCCTCCTGCACCTAGCCTGGCACAGCAGTCAACCCATGGCACCTGCTGGGTCTGTCCCGTGACCTCCTCCTCCTGCACCTAGCCTGGCACAGCAGTCAACCCATAGCACCTGCAGGGTCTCCCCCGTGACCTCCTCCTCCTGCACCTAGCCTGGCACAGCAGTCAACCCATGGCACCTGCAGGGTCTGTCCCGTGACCTCCTCCTCCTGCACCTAGCCTGGCACAGCAGTCAACCCATGGCACCTGCTGGGTCTGTCCCGTGACCTCCTCCTCCTGCACCTAGCCTGGCACAGCAGTCAACCCATGGCACCTGCAGGGTCTGTCCCGTGACCTCCTCCTCCTGCACCTAGCCTGGCACAGCAGTCAACCCATGGCACCTGCAGGGTCTGTCCCGTGACCTCCTCCTCGTGCACCTAGCCTGGCACAGCAGTCAACCCATGGCACCTGCTGGGTCTCCCCCGTGACCTCCTCCTCCTGCACCTAGCCTGGCACAGCAGTCAACCCATGGCACCTGCTGGGTCTGTCCCGTGACCTCCTCCTCCTGCACCTAGCCTGGCACAGCAGTCAACCCATGGCACCTGCAGGGTCTGTCCCGTGACCTCCTCCTCGTGCACCTAGCCTGGCACAGCAGTCAACCCATGGCACCTGCAGGGTCTGTCCCGTGACCTCCTCCTCCTGCACCTAGCCTGGCACAGCAGTCAACCCATGGCACCTGCTGGGTCTGTCCCGTGACCTCCTCCTCGTGCACCTAGCCTGGCACAGCAGTCAACCCATGGCACCTGCAGGGTCTGTCCCGTGACCTCCTCCTCCTGCACCTAGCCTGGCACAGCAGTCAACCCATGGCACCTGCAGGGTCTGTCCCGTGACCTCCTCCTCCTGCACCTAGCCTGGCACAGCAGTCAACCCATGGCACCTGCAGGGTCTGTCCCGTGACCTCCTGCTCGCGAGCGTTCTACACTTCACGTCGCCTCAACGTGCACCTAGCCTGGCACATGCGCCGTGGTGACGTCACCATCACTTAGTGGCGAATGGCGTCTGTTGTTGTTGTGTGAGAATGGGGAGCGGTAGCGCTACGAACGCGGCAGATACCCGAGTTCGAGTCCCGCTCACGGTCAACATCACCAGTGACGGTTCTCTGAACCAGTCACGGGCCTCCCCTGGGTCGACTCAGCCTCAGATGAGTCCCTGGTGTTGCGGTGTGTAGTACACATCGCCACTGGGGGAGACAAAGGCGGCCGGGCGGGCGTGGTGACACAGTGCCAGCCTTCATAGATGCTGCTTCTGATGCTGCTGCTGCTACTCGCTACTAATGGCACTTGCCCTGAGAGCCTGTGTGGGCTACCTTGGGGGGCTTTGCCTTTGTCTGCGTGCAAGTGAACTCGCTCACTAAGTGACTTAGTGCTGCATTACTCACCCAGCCACTCAACCAGCCACTCAACCACTCATCCACCCAGCCACTCACCCAGCCACTCACCCACCTACCCAACCACCCATCCAACCACTCGCCCACTCACCCACCCAGCCACTCACTCACCCACCCACCCAGCCACTCATCCACCCGCCCACCCAGCCACTCGCCCACCCAGCCACTCATGCACCCACCCATCCACTCACATGCCCACCCACCCATCCACTCAACCAACCACCCACCCAGCCACTTACCCTCCCACCCAGCCACTCACCCACCTAGCCACTCACCCGCCCACCCACCCACCCATCCACCCAACCGCCCACCCAGCCACTCACCCACCCACCCAGCCACTCACAAAGCCACTCACCCGACTACCCACCCAACCATCCACCCACCCAGCCACTCACCCACCCAGCCACTCACGCACCCACCCACCCAGCCACTCACCTACCCAGCCACTCACCCACCCACCCAGCCACTCACGCACCCACTCACCCAGCCACTCACCTACCCAGCCACTCACCCAGCCACTCACCCACCCACCTACCCAACCATCCACCCACCCAGCCACTCACGCACCCACCCACCCAGCCACTCACCTACCCAGCTACTCACGCACCCACCCAACCACTCACCTACCCAGCCACTCACCCAGCCACTCACCCAGCCACTCACGCACTCACCCACCCACTCACCTACCCACCCACCCACTCACCTACCCACCCACCCACTCACCAACCCCCCACTCACCTACCCCCCCCACACTCACCCACTCACCAAACCACCCACTCACTGATGCTGCTCATGACGCTGCTGCTGATGATGATACTGATGATGATGATGATGCTGATGGTGATGATGATGATGCTGCTGCTGATGATGATGCTGA
>NW_027615068.1:2500-22500 GCF_965212315.1 Lampetra planeri | reverse complement strand
ACACACCCACTAAACACACACACACTAAACACACACACACACTAAACACACACACACACTACACACACACACACACACACTAAACACACACCCACTAAACACACACACACACTAAACACACACACACTAAACACACACACACACTAAACACACACACACACCCACTAAACACACACACATACACTAAACACACACACACCCACTAAACACACACACACACTAAACACACACACCCACTAAACACACACACCCACTAAACACACACCCCACTAAACACACACACACTAAACACACACACACACTAAACACACACACACACACTAAACACACACACCCACTAAACACACACACACCCACTAAACACACACACACTAAACACACACACTAAACACACACACACATTAAACACACACACACACCCACTAAACACACACACACACACCCACTAAACACACACACACACACCCACTAAACACACACACACACACCCACTAAACACACACACACACACACCCACTAAGTTTGGAATCTTATTGATTGATTGCTTCTGTGAACAGGTGTCTTTTATACAGGTAACGATCTGAGATTAGGAGCAGTCCCTTTAAGAGTGTGCTCATAATCTCAGCTCGTTAGCTGTATAAAAGACACCTGGGAGCCAGAATTCTTTCTGATTGAGAGGGGCTCAAATACTGATTTCCCTCATTAAAATGAAAATCAATTTATAACATTTTTGACATGCGTTTTTCTGGATTTTGTTGTTGTTATTGTGTCTCTCACTGTTCAAATAAACCCACCATTAAACTTATAGACTGATCATTTCTTTGTCAGTGGGCAAACGTACAAAATCAACAGGGGATCAAATACTTTTTTACCCTCACTGTAGGTGAGTGTACAGGTGAGTGTGCTCCTAATCTCAGCTCGTTACCTGTATAAAAGACACCTGTTCACAGAAACAATCAATCAATCAGATTTCAAACTCTCCACCATGGCCAAGACCAAAGCGCTCTGCAAGGATGTCAGGGACAAGATTGTAGACCTACACAAGGCTGGATTTTGCTGTTGTTATTCTGTCTTTCACTGTTCAAATAAACCTACCATCACAATTATAGACTGATCATTTCTTTGTCAGTGGGCAAACGTACAAAATCAGCAGGGGATGAAATACTTTTTTTCCCTCACTGTAGATGGATAACAACAACTGTTTCAAGTTCGTCAAGTTTTTCATTAATAGGTACAGCCTTGTGAGCCGTGCGGGTTGTGAACACATTCCTGCGGAGGGAGCTGGTAGGAACGTTGGGTTGCTCGGTCAATGGCCTGCAGGGTCAACGGCGGCGTGGTGTATTCCGCAAATATGTCCGACTGTGAGGGCGGGCACAAGCCGGTAGTGAGTAGGTGAAACGTTGAGTTTTATAAGGGCACCACGGGGTGAGCAGCCCCTCCCCACCCAGCCCCTCCCCACCCAGCCCCACCCAGCCTCTCCCCACCATCCCCACCCAGCCCCTCCCTGCACGACGGACGGACACAATAATCCCCTGTGGGCTGGTGTAACCAGGAGGTTTCTACCAGTAAACACATTCCTGCGGAGGGAGCTGGTAGGAACGTCGGGTTGCTCGGTCAATGGCCTGCAGGGTCAACGGCGACGTGGTGTATTCCGCAAATATGTCCGACTGTGAGGGTGGGCACAAGCCGGTAGTGAGTAGGTGAAACGTTGAGTTTTATAAGGGCACCACGGGGTGAGCAGCCCCTCCCCACCCAGCCCCACCCCACCCAGCCCCACCCCACCCAGCCCCACCCCACCCTCCCCTCCCCACCCAGCCCCACCCAGCCTCTCCCCACCATCCCCACCCAGCCCCTCCCTGCACGACGGACGGACACAATAATCCCCTGTGGGCTGGTGTAACCAGGAGGTTTCTACCAGTAAACACATTCCTGCGGAGGGAGCTGGTAGGAACGTCGGGTTGCTCGGTCAATGGCCTGCAGGGTCAACGGCGGCGTGGTGTATTTCGCAAATATGTCCGACTGTGAGGGCGGGCACAAGCCGGTAGTGAGTAGGTGAAACGTTGAGTTTTATAAGGGCACCACGGGGTGAGCAGCCCCTCCCCACCCAGCCCCTCCCCACCCAGCCCCTCCCCACCCTCCCCACCCAGCCCCTCCCCACCCTCCCCACCCTGCCCCTCCCTGCACGACGGACGGACGGACACAATAATCCCCTGTGGGCTGGTGTAACCAGGAGGTTCCTACCAGTATAAACCAGCAAATATTTTTTTAAAAAACGTATTCAAAACGCCGTGTGCAGAAATCCCAATATGGTACAAGTCAACAAAAAAAACACAAGATTTCGATTTAAAGCTTTCGTGACTGCAGGGATTCATCTTCTTGGTTCTTTCGGTAAAGTCATCACGTAGAAGGGAAGTAATAAAATAATAAAAATAAAACATAATAAAATACAATTCTCAAACATAATAAAATAATTGTGAGAATAATTTTATTATGTTTTATTTTTATTATTTTATTATTTCCATTCTACGCGACTTTACCGAAAGAACCAAGAAGAGCTGTCACCTTTCCGTTACGTCAGGGCCACGCCCCCTAGGCTTCCCCCCATTGGCTATGGACCAGGACCGGCAGAGCCAATCATCGTGACGAGCTGTGATACGTCAGTGAGCCGGATATATCCTCACATTACACAAGCGTCTGTCATCTGGTGGGACAACCACAGCAAGAATCAATCGCTGAAGTTGGCTAAAGGGGGCTGCTGTATCAAGAAGCCATATAGGTGTAGAGTAAAATGGGGACGTGACGTCATGCGTGCCGTTCAGTGCGATGACGTCACGTCTCCCAGGGTACTTAAGGGAGACCACGTGACGTGGGCGGGGCCACCGTGGGAACGGGTAGAGTAGGGAGGGTGAAGAGGGCACCAGTGGGTAGAGAGAGGGGGGATCGAGTGGTGAGTCTGGGGAGAAGCCGGTGGTAGTAGCCGTAGATGTGCTTCTCTCTCTCTCCGCTCGGTGGAGTCGGCAGAGTCCACGATCCGACACGAGAGAAAGAGAGACCGGAGCTAGACGGGCAGGGACCTTGACTCAGAGTAGGAGCCCTAGCCCCTGGATGTTGTGTGCCCTGCTGTGTAGTATTGTAACTGCTTTAATAAACATTGGCGAAAGCCCTGAACGTACCTCCGTCTCCGAGTGCGTCCGTGGGAACTTCTCTACATAGGTAAGAGAGAGGAGGGCGGGGATGTTATTAACCGGGTAAAACCTTAACTGCTTCATGGCACCATTGGAACCTCCTTTGCCAGCAGTAGCAAAATATGATAATTGGTTTTTTTTTACCCTTTTATCTGGCAACAAAACTGACACCTTTTCTTTTTTTACAAGGAGTCATGTTTGCATTGACCACAATACCTGCGGTCGGAATGCAAACAAAACACACAACTCTGATAATGTGTGTGCACTGTCCTTGAAGTTGATTGGTCCACACCCGAGACAGCTTTCCTTAGAGCCTAGTCTCACATGGTGTTGGACCAGATGACGCCAAAAGGCGCACAACTCAAAGACAGCGCACCATCAGAGTACGAGAGCTCTGGGTGAAGCATTTACACCATTGGAACCTCATTTGCCAGTAATTATCACATTTTTTACTGGCAAATGAGGTTCCAATGGTGCAATTAAAGTTGTTTAGAAGTCAAAAGTCTCTCCCCCCCCCTCTCACATTACCGCAGCTGCTTCTACATTCCTCTGTTGATATGTAAACTCCTTTGTCAAGGCGCTCTGCATCCTCCCACCCAGCTTAAAATACGCTGCCGAGCTTAGCGGTGCTCATTCAGACGCTGTCTTTCCGACAGACCTGTTCTTCACCTGAGGACGGCTGCTTGCGTTGTGGCCGAAACGTCGTGAGAATTGTATCTTATTATGTTGTATTATTTTATTATTTCCCTTCTACGTGACTTTACCGAAAGAACCAAGAAGATGATCAGAGTTGTGTGTTTTGTTTGCATTCCGACCGCAGGTATTGTGGTCAATGCAAACACGACTCCTTGTAAAAAAGGTGTCAGTTTTGTTGCCAGATAGAAGGGTAAAAAAACTATTATCATATTTTTTACTGGCAAAGGAGGTGCCAATGGTGTAAATGCTTTACCCCGAGTTCTCATACTCTGATGGTGCGTTGTCTTTGAGTTGTGCGCCTTTTGGCGTCATCTGGTCCAACACCATGTGAGACTAGGCTCTAAGAAAAGCTGTCTCGGGTGTGGACCAATCAACTTCAAAGACAGTGCACACACATCATCAGAGTTGTGTTTTTTGTTTGCATTACGACTGCAGGTATTGTGGTCAATGCAAACATGACTCCTTGTAAAAAAGGTGTCAGTTTTGTTGCCAGAGAGAAGGGTAAAAAAACTATTATCATATTTTCTACTGGCAAAGGAGGTTCCAATGGTGTAAATGGTGCATTGTCTTTGAGTTGTGCGCCTTTTGGCGTCATCTGGTCCAACACCATGTGAGACTAGGCTCTAAGGAAAGCTGTCTCGGGTGTGGACCAATCAACTTCAAGGACAGTGCACACATCATCAGAGTTGTGTGTGTTTTGTTTGCATTCCGACCGCAGGTATTGTGGTCTATGCAAACACGACTCCTTGTAAAAAAAAAGTGTCAGTTTTGTTGCCAGATAAAAAGGGTTAAAAAAAACAATTATCATATTTTGCTACTGCTGGCACAGGAGGTTCCAATGGTGCCATGAAGCAGTTAATGTTTAATTTCAGTTATTTTATTATTTCCCTTCCACGTCGCTTCACCGAAAGAACCAAGAAGAAGACATTTGTGTGTTTTCGAATCACCAAAATAAAGCTTTAATAACAATGTGACAACGGTAATGATAAGAAAGTGTGATTCAAACGCGGCTGTTGATGCAGTTGGAGGCTTAGCCCCCCCCACCCCAACCCCTCACTTTGTGTTGCGATCGAAACGTCGTGAGGAGTTTTTGACGAATTTTTTTTTTCTTAATTTTTTTATTTTTTTTTATTTTCCATCTCCGTGACTCTACCGAAGAAAACCGAACAAAATAGATTCCTGCGATCAATAAAGTTTTAAGTAAAAATTTTTTTTTTATAAATTAAATAATAAAATATTCCAGCCCCCACCCCCCCACCCCCCACCCCCCTCCACCCCCCCCCCACCACCATCCACCACTCGCCACGATTTTAATTCGTCAGTTTTAATTTTTAATTTTTGTTAAAACTTACAAACTCGCACGGAAAGAACGTTTTTGTTTCTATTGCAGGCGTTGGTTACCTACCGTGGTTACCGCGGCGACCGCGGTTACCTCTATCGCGGTTACCAAGGCTACCACCTCTATCATGGTTACCATGACTACCACCTCTGCCATGGTTACCATGACTACCACATCTATCGCGGTTACAATGGCTGCCAACTCTACCATGGTTACCATGGCTACCACATCTATCATGGTTACCATGGCTACCACCGCGACCATGTATAGAACCATGGAGTACCCATGAAGACCCACAGAGACCCACAGAGACCCATAGAGACCCTTAGAGACCCACAGAGACCAAAAGAGACCCACAGAGACCCTTAGAGACCCACAGAGACCCACAGAGACCCAAAGAGACCCGCAGAGACCCACAGAGACCCACAGAGACCCAGAGACCCACAGAGACCCACAGAGACCCACAGAGACCCACAGAGACCCACAGAGACCCAAAGAGACCCACAGAGACCCACGGAGACCCACGGAGACCCACGGAGACCCACAGAGACCCACAGAGACCCACAGAGACCCACAGAGACCCTTAGAGACCCACAGACACCCACGGAGACCCACAGAGACCCACAGAGACCCACATAGACCCATAGAGACCCTTAGAGACCCACAGAGACCAAAAGAGACCCACAGAGACCCATAGAGACCCTTAGAGACCCAAAGAGACCCACAGACACCCACAGAGACCCTTAGAGACCCAAAGAGACCCACAGAGACCCTTAAAGACCCACAGAGACCCACAGAGACTCACAAAGACTCACAGAGACACACAGAGACATATAAAGATCCATAGAGACCCACAGAGACTCACAAAGACTCACATAGACACACAGAGACACACAGAGACCCAGAGACCCACAGAGACCCACATAGACCCACACAGACCCATAGAGACCCATACAGACCCACAGAGACCCATAGAGACCCATACTTATCCACAGAGACCCATACAGATCCACAAAGACCGACAGAGACCCATACAGACCCACAGAGACCCATAGAGACCCACAGAGACCCATACAGATCCACAGAGACCCACAGAGACCCACAGAGACTCAGAGACCCACAGAGACTCATACAGAGCCACAGAGACCCATACAGACCCACAGAGACCCACAGAGACCCATACAGACCCACAGAGATCTACAGAGACCCACATAGACACACAGAGACCCATAGAGACCCAACGAGACCCACAGAGATCCATAGAGACTCACAGAGACACACAGAGACCCACAGAGACCCATACTGACCCACAGAGACCCACATAGACCCACAGAGACCCACAGACACCCACATAGAACTGAAAAGACCCACAGAGACCCAGAGACCCACAGAGACCCACACAGACCCACACAGACCCACAGAGACACACAGAGACACACAGAGACACACATGGACCCATAGAGACCCACACAGACCCACAGAGACCCATACTGATCCACACAGACCCACACAGACCCACAGAGACCAATACAGATCCACAAAGACCCACAGAGACCCACAGAGACCCACAGAGACCCATAGAGACCCACAAAGACCCACAGCGACCCACAGAGACCCATACAGACCCACAGAGACCCATACAGACCCACAGAGACCCACAGAGACCCACAGAGACCCACAGAGACCCATACAGACCCACAGAGACCCATACAGACCCACAGAGACCCATAGAGACACACAGAGACCCACAGAGACCCATATAGACTCACAGAGACCCACAGAGACCCATAACCCCACGCGTATTTTGAACTTGTTTGGCACCACACGTAGCCAACCGTGGCTAATCGGAGGTGCGGGTCAAGGACAACCAACAAACACAACAACAACAAACACAACAACAACAAACACATCAACAACAACAACAACACGAGGCAGCAGCTCTACAGACAACGAGTTTGCCAAAACCTAGACGACGATTTGAAAGTGCCCACACACGTACGCACAGTGCAAAAGAATTCCGGCATATACGTAACCACCAACACCTCCCCCGCCCGCCTCCCTCCCCACACCGAACCGTGACGGCTAACCATGAAGACTCGCCCGTAACCGGGTCTTAACCGTAACCGTTATCACGAGCCCTTAGCCACGACCTCCTGCGTACCGGGCAAGGTAGTTAACATCTCGCAGGGTCCGAGATCGAACTCACGACCTCTTGCGTACCGGGCGAGGTTGTTAACATTTCGCAGGGTCAGGGATCGAACCCACAACCTCTTGTAGACCAGCCGAGGTAGTTAACATCCCGCGGGGGTCCAGGGTCGAACCCACGACCTCCTGCGTACCGGGCAAGGTAGTTAACATCTCGCAGGGTCCGAGATCGAACCCACGACCTCCTGCGTACCAGGCGAGGTAGTTAACATCTCGCAGGGTCCGGGATCGAACCCACGACCTCCTGCGTACCGGGCGAGGTAGTTAACATCTCGCAGGGTCCGGGATCGAACCCACGACCTCCTGCGTACCGGGCGAGGTAGTTAACATCTCGCAGGGTCCGGGATCGATCCCACGACCTCTTGCGTACCAGGCGAGGTAGTTAACATCTCGCAGGGTCCGGGATCGATCCCACGACCTCTTGCGTACCGGGCGAGGTTGTTAACATCTCGCAGGGTCCGGGATCGATCCCACGACCTCTTGCGTACCAGGCGAGGTTGTTAACATTTCACAGGGTCAGGGATCGAACCCACGACCTCTTGTAGACCAGGCGAGGTAATTAATATCCCGCGGGGGTCCAGGGTCGAACCCACGACCTCCTGCGTACCGGGGGAGGTAGTTAACATCTCGCAGGGTCAGGGATCGAACCCACGACCTCCTGCGTACCAGGCAAGGTAGTTAACATCTCGCAGGGTCAGGGATCGAACCCACGACCTCCTGCGTACCAGGCGAGGTAGTTAACATCTCGCAGGGTCCGGGATCGATCCCACGACCTCCTGTAGACCGGGCGAGGTAGTTAACATCTCGCAGGGTCCGGGATCGATCCCACGACCTCCTGTAGACCAGGCGAGGTAGTTAACATCTCGCAGGGTCCGAGATCGAACTCACGACCTCTTGCGTACCAGAAGAGGTAGTTAACATCTCGCAGGGTCAGGGATCGAACCCACGACCTCCTGCGTACCGGGCGAGGTTGTTAACATCTCGCAGAGTCCGAGATCGAACCCACGACCTCCTGCGTACCGGGCAAGGTAGTTAACATCTCGCAGGTTCCGAGATCGAACTCACGACCTCCTGCGTACCAGGCAAGGTAGTTAACATCTCGCAGCGTCAGGGATCGAACCCACGACCTCCTGCGTACCGGGCAAGGTAGTTAACATCTCGCAGAGTCCGAGATCGAACCCACGACCTCCTGCGTACCAGGCAAGGTAGTTAACATCTCGCAGAGTCCGAGATCGAACCCACAACCTCCTGCGTACCGGGCGAGGTTGTTAACATTTCGCAGGGTGAGGGATCGAACCCACGACCTCCTGCGTACCGGGCAAGGTAGTTAACATCTCGCAGAGTCCGAGATCGAACCCACGACCTCCTGCATACCAGGCAAGGTAGTTAACATCTCGCAGAGTCCGAGATCGAACTCACGACCTCCTGTATACCAGGCAAGGTAGTTAACATCTCGCAGAGTCCGAGATCGAACTCACGACCTCTTGCGTACCGGGCGAGGTTGTTAACATTTCACAGGGTCAGGGATCGAACCCACGACCTCTTGTAGACCAGGCGAGGTAATTAACATCCCGCGGGGGTCCAGGGATCGAACCCACGACCTCCTGCGTACCAGGCAAGGTAGTTAACATCTTGCAGGGTCAGAGATCAAACCCACGACCTCTTGCGTGCCAGGCAAGGTAGTTAACATCTCGCAGAGTCCGAGATCGAACTCACGACCTCCTGTATACCAGGCAAGGTAGTTAACATCTCGCAGGGGCCGAGATCGAACTCACGACCTCCTGCGTACCGGGCAAGGTAGTTAACATCTCGCAGGGTCCGGGATCGATCCCACGACGTCCTGCGTACCAGGCAAGGTAGTTAACATCCCGCGGGGGTCCAGGGTCGAACCCACGACCTCCTGCGTACCGGGCAAGGTAGTTAACATCTCGCAGGGTCAGGGATCGATCCCACGACCTCCTGCGTACCGGGCAAGGTAGTTAACATCTCGCAGGGTCAGGGATCGAGCCCACGACCTCCTGCGTACCGGGCAAGGTAGTTAACATCTCGCAGGGTCAGGGATCGAACCCACGACCTCCTGCGTACCGGGCAAGGTAGTTAACATCTCGCAGGGTCAGGGATCGAGCCCACGACCTCCTGCGTACCGGGCAAGGTAGTTAACATCTCGCAGGGTCAGGGATCGATCCCACGACCTCCTGCGTACCGGGCAAGGTAGTTAACATCTCGCAGGGTCAGAGATCAAACCCACGACCTCCTGCGTACCAGGCAAGGTAGTTAACATCTCGCAGGGTCCGGGATCGAACCCACGACCTCCTGCGTACCGGGCGAGGTTGTTAACATTTCACAGGGTCAGGGATCGAACCCACGACCTCTTGTAGACCAGGCGAGGTAATTAACATCCCGCGGGGGTCCAGGGTCGAACCCACGACCTCCTGCGTACTGGGCGAGGTTGTTAACATTTCGCAGAGTCCGAGATCGAACTCACGACCTCTTGCGTACCAGGCAAGGTAGTTAACATCTCGCAGGGTCAGGGATCGATCCCACGACCTCCTGCGTACCGGGCAAGGTAGTTAACATCTCGCAGGGTCAGAGATCAAACCCACGACCTCCTGCGTACCAGGCAAGGTAGTTAACATCTCGCAGGGTCCGGGATCGAACCCACGACCTCCTGCGTACCGGGCGAGGTTGTTAACATTTCACAGGGTCAGGGATCGAACCCACGACCTCTTGTAGACCAGGCGAGGTAATTAACATCCCGCGGGGGTCCAGGGTCTAACCCACGACCTCCTGCGTACCGGGCGAGGTTGTTAACATTTCGCAGAGTCCGAGATCGAACTCACGACCTCTTGCGTACCAGGCAAGGTAGTTAACATCTCGCAGGGTCCGGGATCGATCCCACGACCTCCTGTAGACCAGGCAAGGTAGTTAACATCTCGCAGGGTCCGAGATCGAACCCACGACCTCTTGCGTGCCAGGCGAGGTAGTTAACATCTCGCAGGGTCAGGGATCGAACCCACGACCTCCTGCGTACCGGGCGAGGTTGTTAACATCTCGCAGAGTCCGAGATCGAACTCACGACCTCCTGCGTACCAGGCAAGGTAGTTAACATCTCGCAGCGTCAGGGATCGAACCCACGACCTCCTGCGTACCGGGCAAGGTAGTTAACATCTCGCAGAGTCCGAGATCGAACCCACGACCTCCTGCGTACCAGGCAAGGTAGTTAACATCTCGCAGAGTCCGAGATCGAACCCACGACCTCCTGCGTACCAGGCAAGGTAGTTAACATCTCGCAGAGTCCGAGATCGAACCCACGACCTCCTGCGTACCGGGCAAGGTAGTTAACATCTCGCAGAGTCCGAGATCGAACCCACGACCTCCTGCGTACCAGGCAAGGTAGTTAACATCTCGCAGAGTCCGAGATCGAACCCACGACCTCCTGCGTACCAGGCAAGGTAGTTAACATCTCGCAGAGTCCGAGATCGAACCCACGACCTCCTGCGTACCAGGCAAGGTAGTTAACATCTCGCAGAGTCCGAGATCGAACCCACGACCTCCTGCGTACCGGGCAAGGTAGTTAACATTTCGCAGGGTCAGGGATCGAACCCACGACCTCCTGCGTACCAGGCGAGGTAGTTAACATCTCGCAGGGTCAGGGATCGAACCCACGACCTCCTGCGTACCAGGCGAGGTAGTTAACATCTCGCAGGGTCAGGGATCGAACCCACGACCTCCTGCGTACCGGGCGAGGTAGTCAACATCTCGCAGGGTCCGAGATCGATCCCACGACCTCCTGCGTACCAGGCGAGGTAGTTAACATCTCGCAGAGTCCGAGATCGAACCCACGACCTCCTGCGTACCAGGCAAGGTAGTTAACATCTCGCAGGGTCCGGGATCGAACCCACGACCTCCTGCGTACCGGGCAAGGTAGTTAACATCTCGCAGGGTTAGGGATCGAACCCACGACCTCCTGCGTACCGGGCGAGGTAGTTAACATCTCGCAGAGTCCGAGATCGAACTCACGACCTCCTGCGTACCAGGCAAGGTAGTTAACATCTCGCAGGGTCAGGGATCGAACCCACGACCTCCTGCGTACCGGGCAAGGTAGTTAACATCTCGCAGGGTCAGGGATCGAGCCCACGACCTCCTGCGTACCGGGCAAGGTAGTTAACATCTCGCAGGGTCAGGGATCGATCCCACGACCTCCTGCGTACCGGGCAAGGTAGTTAACATCTCGCAGGGTCAGGGATCGATCCCACGACCTCCTGCGTACCGGGCAAGGTAGTTAACATCTCGCAGGGTCAGAGATCAAACCCACGACCTCCTGCGTACCAGGCATGGTAGTTAACATCTCGCAGGGTCCGGGATCGAACCCACGACCTCCTGCGTACCGGGCGAGGTTGTTAACATTTCACAGGGTCAGGGATCGAACCCACGACCTCTTGTAGACCAGGCGAGGTAATTAACATCCCGCGAGGGTCCAGGGTCGAACCCACGACCTCCTGCGTACTGGGCGAGGTTGTTAACATTTCGCAGAGTCCGAGATCGAACTCACGACCTCTTGCGTACCAGGCAAGGTAGTTAACATCTCGCAGGGTCAGGGATCGATCCCACGACCTCCTGCGTACCGGGCGAGGTAGTTAACATCTCGCAGGGTCAGAGATCAAACCCACGACCTCCTGCGTACCAGGCAAGGTAGTTAACATCTCGCAGGGTCCGGGATCGAACCCACGACCTCCTGCGTACCGGGCGAGGTTGTTAACATTTCACAGGGTCAGGGATCGAACCCACGACCTCTTGTAGACCAGGCGAGGTAATTAACATCCTGCGGGGGTCCAGGGTCGAACCCACGACCTCCTGCGTACCGGGCGAGGTTGTTAACATCTCGCAAAGTCCGAGATCGAACTCACGACCTCTTGCGTGCCAGGCAAGGTAGTTAACATCTCGCAGGGTCCGGGATCGATCCCACGACCTCCTGTAGACCAGGCAAGGTAGTTAACATCTCGCAGGGTCCGAGATCGAACCCACGACCTCTTGCGTGCCAGGCGAGGTAGTTAACATCTCGCAGGGTCAGGGATCGAACCCACGACCTCCTGCGTACCGGGCGAGGTTGTTAACATCTCGCAGAGTCCGAGATCGAACTCACGACCTCCTGCGTACCAGGCAAGGTAGTTAACATCTCGCAGCGTCAGGGATCGAACCCACGACCTCCTGCGTACCGGGCAAGGTAGTTAACATCTCGCAGAGTCCGAGATCGAACCCACGACCTCCTGCGTACCAGGCAAGGTAGTTAACATCTCGCAGAGTCCGAGATCGAACCCACGACCTCCTGCGTACCGGGCGAGGTTGTTAACATCTCGCAGAGTCCGAGATCGAACCCACGACCTCCTGCGTACCGGGCAAGGTAGTTAACATCTCGCAGGGTCCGAGATCGAACCCACGACCTCTTGCGTGCCAGGCGAGGTAGTTAACATCTCGCAGGGTCAGGGATCGAACCCACGACCTCCTGCGTACCGGGCGAGGTTGTTAACATCTCGCAGAGTCCGAGATCGAACCCACGACCTCCTGCGTACCGGGCGAGGTTGTTAACATCTCGCAGGGTCAGGGATCGAACCCACGACCTCCTGCGTACCGGGCAAGGTAGTTAACATCTCGCAGGGTCCGGGATCGAACCCACGACCTCTTGCGTACCGGGCGAGGTTGTTAACATTTCACAGGGTCAGGGATCGAACCCACGACCTCTTGTAGACCAGGCGAGGTAATTAACATCTCGCAGAGTCCGAGATCGAACCCACGACCTCTTGCGTACCAGGAAAGGTAATTAACATCTCGCAGAGTCCGAGATCGAACTCACGACCTCTTGCGTACCAGGCAAGGTAGTTAACATCTCGCAGAGTCCGAGATCGAACCCACGACCTCCTGCGTACCGGGCGAGGGAGTCAACATCTCAGCCGCTCACCCCAAGCTCTAAGTGATCCCGGGGTTCCCATAAGCCCCCGGCTCTCACATGAACTGAGTTGTGACGTAATTTTACAGTCTGTCGAAGGCGAACGGCGCGGCGATACATTCCTCTCGACGAGCTCTACGCGATGCGCTCATCGAAGATTCAAAGTTTATCTTCTTGGTTCTTTCGGTAAAGTCGCGTAGAAGGGAAATAATAAAATAATAAAAAATAAAACATAATAAAATATTTTAGTTCTTTCGGTAAAGTCACGTAGAAGGGAAATAATAAAAAAATAAAACATAATAAAATAATAAAAAATAATAAAATATTTTAGTTCTTTCGGTAAAGTCACGTAGAAGGGAAATAATAAAAAAAGAAAACATAATAAAATAATAAAAATATAAAACATACTCAAATATTTTATTACGTTATATTTTGTATTATTTTATTATTTCCCTTCTACGTGGCGACTTTACCGAAAGAACCAAGAAGATGAATCCCTGCAGTCACGAAAGCTTTAAATCGAAATTCAAAGTTTCGTTTCTTCTGCGCAAAACAAATCGGTCGCCCACGGCGTTCGCAACACGCCGTGGGGACGGAGTCGCCAGAAATAATTCTAGATTTGAAGCTTTCGTGACTGCAAGGATTCACACTCTCAGGTTTTTTCGGTGGTGTCACGTGGGTGAAAATAAAATAAAAATTAATACAAATTTATGAAAGTAAAAAAATAAAATTCACGACGTTTCGGAGGCAACACAAGCCTCCGTCTTCAGGTGGAACCGTCACAGCTACGATTGCTGTATCAAGTAAGATACAGGGTCGCAAACGGGTACCCGTACCCGGCCGTACCCGTACCCTACCCGTACCCGGCCGGGTACCCGTACCCGTACCCGGCCGGGTACGGGTAGGGTACGGGTATCGGGTACCCGATTGCGACCTCTGGGATGAAGCCATGTTGCAGGCGCGGGTGGGTTGATTCTAGGAACTTGAATTGTGAGAAGAGACAAGACGTTGGGAAATGAGTGACAAACGGTGACTCACCAGTGACTCACGGTCTACCCGCACCCGTACCCGGCCGGGTATCGGGTACCCGGTTGCGACCTCTGTGGCCCGGCCTACCCAGGAGTCTTAAAGAACGGCGATAATTTAGCAAAACAGAGCCATTTATCGCGGTAACCTTCGAATGAAATCGCTAAAGCTACGTGTCACGCACGCTTTGAATGCTTCGTAACGTATCACATTGTACTGTACTCGCCGAGATTCTGTCCGTCGTCTGCGCACTTGAACGATGTTTAGGGTTGTCGATGGCAAATTTTGGCGAATCGATATCGCCATCGTAAGATCGAAATGCCCCGAGTCGGAGCGTCGTTTTTGGCTGCTGCAGCTCCTTACTATTAAAATTCCTTCCCTTTATTACGCTAAGCCTACCTCCTCCCTTTGTTGCTGCTAATCCTACACAATGCACGGGCATAATATGACTTTGAGACCCCCCCCCGCCCACCTCCTACGCATTCCACAAGTAGTGACTAATCCCATATCAGCATTTTCCATAAATATGCCAAATTCCTCTGTTGATATGCAAATTCCTTTGTCAAGGCGCCCTTCCCTCTCTAGCCCAGCAGCTTAAATATACGCTGCCAAGCTTGGTGGTGCCCATTCAAACGCTGTCTTTCCGACAGACCTGTTCTTCACCCGAGGACGGCTGCTTGCGTTGTGGCCGAAACGTCGTGAGAATTGTATCTTAATGTTTTATTTATATTATTTTATTATTTTCCTTCTACGTGATGACTTTACCGAAAAAAACCAAGATGGGCACCTGTACTCTGACGATACTGTGACGAGCATGGGGCATCGTCTTTGCTGCTGTTCGCCTCATTGGCGTAGGCCAATCAGTCTCAAAGGCAGTGCCACGTCACATCAGCCGCACCACCTCTACATAACAATAGGCTCAGTCAACCATTCTACACAACAAAGGCTCATTTCCTGGCAGCGATTTCAGCCGCACCACCTCTACATAACAATAGGCTCAGTCAACCATTCTACACAACAAAGACTTATTTCCTGGCAGCGATTTCAGCCACACCACCTCTACATAACAAAAGGCTCAGTCAACCATTCTATACAACAAAGACTCATTTCCTGGCAGCGATTTCAGCCACACCACCTCTACATAACAATAGGCTCAGTCAACCATTCTACACAACAAAGACTTATTTCCTGGCAGCGATTTCAGCCACACCACCTCTACATAACAATAGGCTCAGTCAACCATTCTACACAACAAAGACTCATTTCCTGGCAGCGATTTCAGCCGCACCACCTCTACACAACAAAAGGCTCAGTCAACCATTCTACACAACAAAGACTCATTTCCTGGCAGCGATTTCAGCCGTACCACCTCTACATAACAAAAGGCTCAGTTAACCTTTGTACACAACAAAGACTCATTTCCTGGCAGCGATTTCAGCCGTACCACCTCTACATAACAAAAGGCTCAGTCAACCATTCTACACAACAAAGACTCATTTCCTGGCAGCGATTTCAGCCGCACCACCTCTACATAACAATAGGCTCAGTCAACCATTCTACACAACAAAGACTCATTTCCTGGCAGCGATTTCAGCCACACCACCTCTACATAACAAAAGGCTCAGTTAACCTTTCTACACAACAAAGACTCATTTCCTGGCAGCGATTTCAGCCACACCACCTCTACATAACAAAAGGCTCAGTCAACCATTCTACACAACAAAGACTCATTTCATGGCAGCGATTTCAGCCGCACCACCTCTACATAACAAAAGGCCCAGTTAACCTTTCTACACAACAAAGACTCATTTCCTGGCAGCGATTTCAGCCGCACCACCTCTACATAACAAAAGGCTCAGTCCCATTTACACGCACCTGTATATCATCCGCACGTAGTTTACACAACAAAGGCTCATTCCTAACAGCGTGCTTCAGCCGCACCGAACCTCACAAAAATAATATCCAGGTGCCTACCTTGGCTCCTCCCACCCTCAACCAGTATATATACGAGGACTGTTTTCTTGGAATTTCTCATTTACTTGATACAGCAATCGTGCTGTGACGGTTCCACCCGAAGACGGAAGCTTGTGTTGCCTCCGAAACGTCGTGATTTTTATTTTATTTTATTAATTTTAATCTTTTTTACCTACGTCACTTTACCGAAAAAACCTAAGAAATATGAATCCTTGCAGTCACGAAAGCTTCAAATCTAGAAAGAAATAGAGACGTTTGTTATTGGACACGATGCATAATCCTAATACATCAACACCCAGGTCTGCCATTCTGTCATCCTGTGACTAACGCGCCACGGATTGGTTGAAGTGCGTCACGTGACCGGGGCCAAGCAGCCAACCAGAGGCGCGCCCCTCACAAACATGGGCGCGCAGTCATCACGCACAGCTCAGCCCGCGTTCGTGTGTAATGACGTCATGCCTCCAACCACTCACGTACAGTGCTGACTTTTCCCCCCACTATGAAAGTTTAATTAGATAACAAACACACAGTTTTGTGTGTGTGTGTCGTTCTGTCACTGACGCCTAAACTTGCCAGAAGATTTATATAGAAGATAAAATAGGTGGTTGGGGGGGGGGGGGCGATGCAGGCAATGCATCATAACACTTTAGTCCTGTGTGTGTGTGGTAGAATGCACAGTTGGCACAGTAGGGGCACAGGTGGTGCATCAGCCAGTCGTCTCGGTCATCTCGGTCAGTCGACCCGTGGCACCTGCTGGGTCTGCCCCGTGACCTCCTCCTGCCAGCGGGCGTTCGACACTTCACGTGGTAGCCTCAAGGTGCACATGGCCTGGCACAAGCGTCGTGGTGACGTCACCGCCACTTAGTGGCGAATGGCGGTTGTTGTTGTTGTTGTTGAGTGACTTGATTCCTTGAAGAAATGTATCATCCATTTGGCGATCGCTCATCTGAAACCACTCGTTGTTAAGACTTGACGTGGAGCTTTCCGTGACTGCCGGAATTACTCTGTGGTTCTTTGGGTGAAGTCTACGTAGAAGGGAAATAAATGGACGTTGAATTTAAATAAATGACATTTTTACTTATATTAATTTTACATTTTTCTTTACCTACGTGACTTTACCGAAAAAAAACCCTAAAAATATGAATCCTTGCAGTCACGAAAGCTTCAAATCTAGAATGAATTCAAATGTCATTTATTTTCTTTCTACGTAGACTTTACCGAAATAAGCAAAGTGTAACACCGCTTTACACCATTGGGACCTCCTTTGCCAGTAGCAAAATATGATAATAGTTTTTTTTACCCTTTTATGTGGCAACAAAATTGACACCTTTTTACGAGGAATCATGTTTGCATTGACCACAATACCTGCAAACAAAAAAACACACTCTGATGATGTATGCACTGTCCTTGAAGTTGATTGGTCCACGCCCGAGACAGCTTTTCTTAGAGCCTAGTCTCACATGGTGTTGGACCAGATGACGCCAAAAGGCGCACAACTCAAAGACAACGCACCATCAGAGTATGAGAGCTCGGGGTAAAGCATTTACACCATTGGAACCTCCTTTACCAGTAGCAAAATATGATAATTGTTTTTTTTACCCTTCTATCTGGCAACAAAACTGACACCTTTTTTACAAGGAGTCATGTTTGCATTGACCACAATACCTGCAGTCGTAATGCAAACAAAAAACACAACTCTGATAATGTATGCACTGTCCTTGAAGTTGATTGGTCCACGCCCGAGACAGCTTTTCTTAGAGCCCAGTCTCACATGGTGTTGGACCAGATGACGCCAAAAGGCGCACAACTCAAAGACAATGCAGCATCAGAGTATGAGAGCTCGGGGTGAAGCGTTTACACCATTGGAACCTCCTTTGCCAGTAGCAAAATATGATAATTGTTTTTTTTACCCTTTTATCTGGCAACAAAACTGATACCTTTTTTACAAGGAGTCATCTGGTCCAACACCATGTGAGACTAGGCTCAAAGAAAAGCTGTCTCGGGTGTGGACCAATCAACTTCAAGGACAGTGCACACACATTATCAGAGTTGTGTGTTTTGTTTGCATTCCGACCGCAGGTATTGTGGTCAATGCAAACACGACTCCTTGTAAAAAAAAACTGGTGTCAGCTTTGTTGCCAGATAGAAGGGTAAAACAAAACAATCATCAGTAACACCGGTTGTTATTGCCAGAAAGGGCATTTAAACCGATTCTTATTTTTCAAGTGACGACGATGACGACGATGATGGTGGTGATGATGATGGTGATGACGATGACGATGGTGATGATGATGGTGGTGATGATGATGGTGATGATGATGGTGATGATGATGATGGTGATGATGATGATGGTGATGATGACGATGATGGTGATGATGATGGTGGTGATGATGATGGTGATGATGATGATGATGGTGATGATGACGATGATGATGGTGATGATGGCGATGACGATGATGGTGGTGATGACGACGATGACGATGATGGTGATGATGACGGTGATGGTGACGATGGCGATGATGATGACGATGACGACGGTGATGATGACGATGCTCTCCCACCACACCCCTCTCCAGCCTGACCCCTCCCCTAACCGAATCGCTCTGTCCCACCGCTCTCTCGACACGCTCGCACGCCACGTGGCCACAAGGCCTCATCACCACCACCATCACCACCACCATCACTACCACCATCACCGCCACCACCACCGCCACCGCCACCACCATCACCTAGGTAAACCGACGTCTGTAGCCGCTGACTCGCAGCTTCCAGAACCTCCTCCAAGAGGCTTCTCCTGCGCGCCGGAGAGCGGTCGGAGAGAGGAGGAGGGGGCGGTGGCGGTGGATGATGTGGACGATGATGTGGAGAGTGTCGATGATGATGATGGGGTGGAGGAGGAGGAGGAGAGTGATGATGATGATGATGTTGATGATGATGGGGTGGAGGAGTTGGAGAGTGTCGATGATGATGATGTGGAGGAGGAGGAGAGTGATGATGATGATGATGTGGAGGAGGAGGAGGAGGAGGAGGAGGAGGAGGAGGAGGTCGATGATGACGATGATGATGATGATGATTCGGAGCTGCAGCTGGTGACGTTGCCGGTCCACCGTTGGAGTTGTTGCGGTTGGCCCCGGCGTGCCGTGCCGGCTCGCACCAGCGGCGTGGCAACACCACAGCCTCCACAGACGTGGGCCCTGGTCTAGACGTGGGCCCTGGTCTAGACGTGGGCCCTGGACCAGACGTGGGCCCTGGACCAGACGTGGGCCCTGGACCAGACGTGGGCCCTGGACCAGACGTGGGCCCTGGTCTAGACGTGGGCCCTGGTCTAGACGTGGGCCCTGGTCTAGACGTGGACCCTGGACCAGACGTGGGCCCTGGTCTAGACGTGGGCCCTGGACCAGACGTGGACCCTGGACCAGACGGGGGCCTCACGTTCGGCAAGGGGCGGCACTCGGGCTCCGCGTGGAAGTCGAAGTGGAAGTCCATGGACACGTCGAAGTGGAAGTCGAACGGAGACGACGGAGAGGCGGCGGTGGTGGCGGTGGCGGCGGTGGTGGCGGTGGTGGCGGTGGTGGTGGTGGCGGTGGTGGCGGTGGTGAGGGGGGAGGAGCCGGATGTTGGGTTTGTCTCC
>NW_027615067.1:40610-108550 GCF_965212315.1 Lampetra planeri | reverse complement strand
CTCGCTCACTCTCTCGCTCACTCTCTCGCTCACTCTCTCGCTCTCTCGCTCACTCTCTCGCTCACTCCCTCGCTCAATCTCTCGCTCGCTCCCTCGCTCACTCTCTCGCTCGCTCTCTCGCTCAATCTCTCGCTTGCTCCCTCGCTCTCTCTCTCGCTCGCTCTCTCGCTCACTCTCTCGCTCGCTCTCTCGCTCAATCTCTCGCTTGCTCCCTCGCTCACTCTCTCGCTCGCTCTCCTCGCTCACTCTCTCTCTCTGTCCCACTCTCTCTCCCGCACCGTCTCCAACTCTCCTGCTTGCTCTCTCTTGCTCCCTATCCCTCTCGCTGTGTCCCACTCTCTCTGTCTCTCCCTCTGCCCTGCGAAAGTCAGAGGGCGCATTAATAAATGATCTGAATCCATGTCTCCATCCCCTCCCACCCTCTCCCCCTCTCTCTCTTTTTTTACGATCAGTGGAAACAAGAAGATGCTCGGTATAGGTCGGCACTTTGCTTCGCTCATCATTTTGTTTATTTAGTTTTTTTTCATCGCTTTGCTTTATGTGCTCCCCCCCTCCTCCCCCTTTTTAAATGAAATATTTTCACGTTTTTTAGCATTTTATTGGTTCTTTCGGTAAAGTCACGTAGAAGGAAAATAATAAAATAATAAAAATAAAACATAATAAAATAATTCTCACGACGTTTCGGCCACAACGCAAGCAGCCGTCCTCAGGTGAAGAACAGGTCTGTCGGATTCGGACGCTGTCTTTCCGACAGACCTGTTCATTCAGACGCTGTCTTTCCGACAGACCTGTTCTTTCAGACGCTGTCTTTCCGACAGACCTGTTCTTCACCTGTGGACGGCTGCTTGCGTTGTGGCCGAAACGTCGTGAGAATTATTTTATTATGTTTATTTTTATTATCTTATTATTTCCCTTGTACGGATGATCTTTACCGAAAGAACCAAGAAGATGAATCCCTGCAGTCACGAAAGCTTTACATCGAAAAATGTTTTAGCATTGTGTAACAAAATCAAGCTGTGCCACGTTCGTCGTAGACACAAACACCAACACGAAGAAGCAAGCTCTCTACCCCCCTCTCTCTACGCCCTCTCACTCTACCCCTCTATCTACCCCCCTCTACCCCCCCTCTCTCTCTACCCCCCTCTCTCTCTACCCCCTCTCTCTCTACCCCCTCTCTCTACCCCCCCTCTCTCTCCACCCCCTCTATCTCCACCCCCTCTCTACCTCCCCTTCTCTCTACCCCCCTCTCTCTCTACCCCCTCTCTCTCTACCCCCTCTCTCCCCTCTCTCTACCCCCTCTCTCCCTACCCCCTCTCTCTCTACCCCCTCTCTCTCTACCCCCCTCTCTCTCTACCCCCTCTCTCTACCCCTCTCTCTACGCCCTCTCTCTACCCCCTCTCTCTACCCCTTCTCTCTACCCCCTCTCTCTCTACCCCTCTCTCTCTCTACCCCCCTCTCTCTACCCCCTCTCTCCCTCTACCCCCTCTCTCCTACCCCCTCTCTCCCTACCCCCTCTCTCCCTACCCCCTCTCTCCTACCCCCTCTCTCTACCCCCTCTCTCTACCACCCCTCTCTCTACCCCCCCTCCCCCCCTACTCCTCTACCCCCTCTCTCTACCCCCCCTCCCCCCTCTCTACCCCCTCTCCTCTACCCCCCCTCTCTACCCCTCTCTCTCTACCCCCCTTCTCTCTACCCCCTCTCTCTCTCTACCCCCTCTCTCTCTACCCCCTCTCTCTCTACCCCCCCCCCCTACCCCCCTCTCTCTCTACCCCCTCTCTCTCTACCCCCTCTCTCTACCCCCTCTCTCTACCCCCCTACCCCCCTCTCTCTCCACCCCCTCTCTCTACCCCCTCTCCACCCCCTCTACTCTACCCCCCCCTACCCCCCTCTCTCTCCACCCCCTCTCTCTACCCCTCTACCACCCCCCTTCTCTCTACCCCCCTCTCTCTCTACCCCCTCTCTCCTACCCCCTCTCTCTAACCCCTCTCTCTACCCCTCTCTCTACCCCCTCTCTCTCTACCCCCTCTCTCTCTACCCCCTCTCTCTACCCCCTCTCACTACCCCTCTCTCTCCACCCCTCTCTCTCTCTACCCCTTCTCTCTACCCCCTTCTCTCTACCCCCCTCTCTCCTACCCCCTCTCTCTCTACCCCCCTCTCTCTCTACCCCCCTCTCTCTCACCTCTCTCTCTACCCCCTCTCTCTCTACCCCTCCTCTCTCTACCCCCCTCTCTCTCTACCCCCCTCTCTCTCTTACCCCCTCTCTCCACCCTCTCTCTCTCCACCCCCTCCTCTCTACCCCCCCCTCTCCCCCTCTCCTACCCCTCCTCTCTCTACCCCCCTCTCTCTACCCCCCTCTCTCTCTACCCCCTCCCTACCCCCTCTCTCTACCCCCTCTCTCTCTACCCCCCCCTACCCCCTCTCTCTACCCCCCCCTACCCCCCTCTCTCCTACCCCCCTCTCTACCCTCTACCCCCCTCTCTCTACCCCCCCTCTCTACCCCCCCTCTACTCTACCCCCCTCTCTACCACCCCCTCTCTCCCCCCCCCTACCCCCCTCCTCTCCCCCCCCTCTATCTCTACCCCCTCTCTCTACCCCCCTCTCTCTACCCCCTTCTCCCCCCCTCTCTCAACCCCTCTCCTACCCCCCCTCTCTCTCTACCCCCTCTCTCTCTACCACCCCCCTCTCTACCCCCTCTCTCTCACCCCCCTCTCTCTCCCCCCTCTCTCTCTACCCCCCCTCTCTCCTCTACCCCCCTCTCTCTCCACCCCCTCTCCTCTACCCCCCCCCTACCCCCTCTCTCCACCCCCTCTATCTCTACCCCCCTCTCTCTCTACCCCCTTCTCTCTACCCCCCTCTCTCTCTACCCCCCTCTCTCTCTACCCCCCTCTCTCTCTACCCCCTCTCCTACCCCCTCTCTCTACCCCCCTCTCTCTCTACCCCCTCTCTCTCTACCCCCTCTCTCTACCCCCCTCTCTCTTCACCCTCTCTCTCTACCCCCTCTCTCTCTCTACCCCCCTCTCTCCCTACCCCCTCTCTCTCTCTACCCCCCTTCTCTCTACCCCCTCTCTACCCCCCCCCCACCCCCCTCTCTCTCTACCCCTCTCTCTCTACCCCCCCCTACCCCCCTCTCTCTCCACCCCCTCTATCTCTACCCCCTCTCTCTACCCCCCCTTCTCTCTACCCCCTCTCTCTCTACCCCCTCTCTCTCTACCCCCTCTCTCTACCCCTCTCTCTGTCTACCCCCTCTTTTTACCCCCCCCCTCTCTCTCCACCCCCTCTATCTCTACCCCCTCTCTCTCTACCCCCTCTCTCTACCCCCCTCTCTCTCTACCCCCTCTCTCTACCCCCTCTCTCTCTACCCCCTCTCTCTCTACCCCCCCTCTCTCTACCCCCTCTCTCTACCCCCCCCCTACCCCCCTCTCTCTCCACCCCCTCTCTCTCTCTACCCCCTCTCTCTACCCCCTCTCTCTACCCCCCCTACCCCCCTCTCTCTACACCCCCTCTCTCTCTACCCCCTCTCTCTACCCCCTTCTCTCTACCCCCTCTCTCTCTACCCCTCTCTCTCTCTACCCCCCTCTCTCTACCCCCCTCTCTCTACCCCCCCCCTACCCCCCTCTCTCTCCACCCCCTCTATCTCTACCCCCTCTCTCTACCCCCCTTCTCTCTACCCCTTCTCTCTCTACCCCCCTCTCTCTCTACCCCCTCTCTCTACCCCTCTCTCTGTCTACCCCCTCTCTTTACCCCCCCCTCTCTCTCTACCCCCTCTCTCTACCCCCCTCTCTCTCTACCCCCTCTCTCTACCCCCTCTCTCTCTACCCCCCCCTCTCTCTACCCCCCCCCTACCCCCCCTCTCTCTACCCCCCTCTCTCTACCCCCCCCTACCCCCCCCTCTCTCTACCCCCCCCTACCCCCCTCTCTCTCCACCCCCTCTCTCTCTCTACCCCCTCTCTCTACCCCCCCCTACCCCCCTCTCTCCCACCCCCTCTCTCTCTACCCCCTCTCTCTACCCCCCTCTCTCTCTACCCCCCTCTCTCTACCCTCTCTCTCTCTACCCCTCTCTCTACCCCCCCTCTCTCTCTACCCCCTCTCTCTACGCCCTTTCACTCTACCCCCTCTCTCTCCACCCTCTCTCTCTACCCCCTTTCTCTCTACCCCCTCTCTCTCTATCCCCTCTCTCTACCCCCTCTCTCTACCCCCTCTCTCTACCCCCTCTCTTTCTACCCCCCCCCCTCTACCCCCCCCCCCCTCTACCCCCCCCCCCTCTACCCCCTCTCTCTACCCCCTCTCTCTCTACCCCCATCTCTCTCTACCCCATCTCTCTCTACCCCCCCCCCCTCTCTCTCTACCCCCTCTCTCTCTACCCTCTCTCTCTCTACCCCCCTTCTCTCTACCCCTCTCTCTCTCTACCCCCTCTCCCTACCCCCTCTCTCTTTACCCCCTCTCTCTCTCTACCCCCTCTCTCCCTACCCCCCTCTCTCCCTACCCCCTCTCTCTTTACCCCCCTCTCTCTCTCCTACCCCCCCTTCTCTCTACCCCCCCCTACCTTCCTCTCTCTCTACCCCCTCTCTCTCTACCCCCCTCTCTCTCTACCCCCCCCCTACCCCCCTCTCTCTCTACCCCCTCTCTCTCTACCCCCCTCTCTCTACCCCTCTCTCTCTACCCCCCTTCTCTCTACCCCCCCCCTACCCCCCTCTCTCTCTACCCCCTCTCTCTCTACCCCCCCCTACCCCCCTCTCTCTCTACCCCCTCTCTCTCTACCCCCTCTCTCTACCCCCTCTCTCTCTACCCCCCCTACCCCCCTCTCTCTCTACCCCCTCTCTCTACCACCCCCTCTCTCCACCCCCTCTCTCTCTACCCCCCCCTACCCCCCCTCTCTCTCCACCCCCTCTATCTCTACCCCCTCTCTCTACCCCCTTCTCTCTACCCCCTCTCTCTCTACCCCTCTCTCTCTCTACCCCCCTCTCTCTCCCTACCCCCTCTCTCTTTACCCCCTCTCTCTCTCTACCCCCCTTCTCTCTACCCCTCTCTCTCTACCCCCCCCTACCCCCCTCTCTCTCTACCCCCTCTCTCTCTACCCCCCCCCTACCCCCCTCTCTCTCTCTCTCTCTACCCCCTCTCTCTCTACCCCCTCTCTCTACCCCTCTCTCTCTCTACCCCCTCTCTCTACCACCCCCTCTCTCTCTACCCCCCCCTACCCCCCTCTCTCTCCACCCCCTCTATCTCTACCCCCTCTCTCTACCCCCCTTCTCTCTACCCCCTCTCTATCTACCCCCTCTCTCTCTACCCCCCTCTCTCTACCCCCCTCTCTCTCTACCCCCTCTCTCTACCCCCTCTCTCTCTACCCCCCCTCTCTCTACCCCCCTCTCTCTACCCCCCCCCTACCCCCCTCTCTCTACCCCCTCTCTCTCTACCCCCCCTCTCTCTACCCCCTCTCTCTACCCCCCCTCTCCCTACCTCCTCTCTCTCTACCCTCTCTCTCTACCCTCTCTCTCTACCCTCTCTCTCTACCCTCTCTCTCTCTACCCCCTCTCTCTACCCCCCTCTCTCTCTACCCCCTCTCTCTACGCCCTTTCACTCTACCCCCTCTCTCTCCACCCTCTCTCTCTACCCCCCCCCCTCTACCCCCCTCTCTCTACCCCCTCTCTCTCTACCCCATCTCTCTCTACCCCCCCCCCCTCTCTCTCTACCCCCTCTCTCTCTATCCCCTATCTCTACCCCCTCTCTCTCTACCCTCTCTCTTTCTACCCCCCCCCCTCTACCCCCCCCCCTCTACCCCCTCTCTCTACCCCCCCTCTCTCTACCCCATCTCTCTCTACCCCCCCCCCCCTCTCTCTCGACCCCCTCTCTCTACCCCCTCTCTCTCTACCCCCTCTCTCTCTCTACCCCCCTCTCTCCCTACTCCATATCTATGTTCTCCCTATGTTTTCTATGTAATATATGTAATATTACTATCAAATTTTCCCCACTCTCTCTCCAACTCTCTCTCGACGTCTCCCACTCTCTCTCGCTATCTCTCCCGCTGTGTCCCACTCTCTCTGTCTCTCTCCCCTGCGAAAGTCAGAGGACGCATTAATAAATGATCTGAATCCATGTCTCCATCCCCTCCCACCCTACCCGCCTTGACCCGTCATTGCCCCTTGCTTCCACTCCGCTCCCTCTCTGCGCTTCAAAGTGCTTCTCTCCGCTTCTCTCCGCTTCTCTCCGCTTCTCTCCGCTTCTCTCTGCATCCTTCACGCAGACTCCAAATATACAGTAGCAGCAGGCATCGTCAGCATCGGGATCGAACCCACGACATCCTGTAGACCAGGCGAGGTGGTTAACATCTCCTAGCCACCGTGATGATGATAAGAGAGAGACGCAGACTCCAAATATGCAGCAGCAGGCATCGTCAGCATCTGGATCGAACCCACGACCTCCTGTAGACCGGGCGAGGTAGTTAACATCTCCTAGCCACCGTGATGATGATAAGAGAGACGCAGACTCCACATATACAACAGCAGGCATCGTCTGCATCTGGATCGAACCCACGACCTCCTGTAGACCGGGCGAGGTAGTTAACATCTCCTAGCCACCGTGATGATAAGAGAGAGACGCAGACTCCACTTATACAGCAGCAGCAGGCATCTGGATCGAACCCACGACCTCCTGTATACCAGGCGAGGTAGTTAACATCTCCTAGCCACCGTGATGATGATGAGAGAGAGAGAGACGCAGACTCCAAATATACAGCAGCAGCAGGCGTCGTCAGGGTCGGGATCGAACCCACGACCTCCTGCACACCAGGCGAGGTAGTTAACATCTCGCCACTGCGATGATGATGTTGAGAGAGAGAGAGACGCAGACTACAAATATACAACAGGTGTCAGGTTCGGGATTGAACCCACGACCTCCTGCACACCAGGCGAGGTAGTTAACATCTGACCACTGCGATGATGATGATGATGAGAGACCCAGACTACAAATATACAGCAGGTGTCAGGGTCGGGATTGAACCCACGACCTCCTGCACACCAGGCGAGGTAGTTAACATCTGACCAAACACCAATTTATAGCAGTGGCAGTGCCAGCTGCAGCGATCATCACCGCCACCCTCCACATTGTGATTGTTGTGAATGTTGTGGGTTTACTCTCAAATTGTGAATGTTGTGGGTTTACTCTCAAATTGTAAATGTTGTAAATGTGTGGGTTTACTCTGGACATTGTGAATGATGTGAATGTTGTGGGCTTACTCTGGACATTGTGAATGATGTGAATGTTGTGGGTTTACTCTGCAGATTGTGAATGTTGTGGGTGTTGTGGGTTTACTCTGGACATTGTGAATGATGTGAATGTTGTGGGCTTACTCTGCAGATTGTGAATGTTGTGAATGTCGTGGGTTTACTCTGGACATTGTGAATGATGTGAATGTTGTGGGCTTACTCTGCAGATTGTGAATGTTGTGAATGTTGTGGGTTTACTCTGCACATTGTGAATGTTGTGAATGTTGTGGGTTTACTCTGCAGATTGTGAATGTTGTGAATGTTGTGGGTTTACTCTGCAGATTGTGAATGTCGTGGGTTTACTCTGGACATTGTGAATGATGTGAATGTTGTGGGCTTACTCTGCAGATTGTGAATGTTGTGAATGTTGTGGGTTTACTCTGCACATTGTGAATGTTGTGAATGTTGTGGGTTTACTCTGCAGATTGTGAATGTTGTGAATGTTGTGGGTTTACTCTGCACATTGTGAATGTTGTGGGTGTTGTGGGTTTACTCTGCAGATTGTGAATGTTGTGGATGTTGTGGGTTTACTCTGGACATTGTGAATGTTGTGGGTTTACTCTGCAGATTGTGAATGTTGTGGATGTTGTGGGTTTACTCTGCAGATTGTGAATGTTGTGAATGTTGTGGGTTTACTCTGCAGATTGTGAATGTTGTAAATGTCGTGGGTTTACTCTGTAACACTGTGAATGTTGTAAATGTTGTGGGTTTACTCTGCAGATTGTGAATATTGTGAATGTCGTGGGTTTACTCTGCAGATTGTGAATGTTGTGAATGTTGTGGGTTTACTCTGCAGATTGTGAATGTTGTGAATGTTGTGGGTTTACTCTGCAGATTGTAAATGTTGTGAATGTTGTGGGTTTACTCTGCAGATTGTGAATGTTGTGGGTTTACTCTGCAGACTGTAAATGTTGTGAATGTTGTGGGTTTACTCTGCAGATTGTAAATGTTGTGAATGTTGTGGGTTTACTCTGCAGATTGTGAATGTTGTGGGTTTACTCTGCAGATTGTAAATGTTGTGAATGTTGTGGGTTTACTCTGCAGATTGTAAATGTTGTGAATGTTGTGGGTTTACTCTGCAGATTGTGAATGTTGTGAATGTTGTGGGTTTACTCTGCAGATTGTAAATGTTGTGAATGTTGTGGGTTTACTCTGCAGATTGTGAATGTTGTGGATGTTGTGGGTTTACTCTGCAGATTGTGAATGTTGTGAATGTTATGGGTTTACTCTGCAGATTGTGAATGTTGTGATTGTTGTGGGTTTACTCTGCAGATTGTGAATGTCGTGAATGTTGTGGGTTTACTCTGCAGATTGTGAATGTTGTGAATGTTGTGGGTTTACTCTGCAGATTGTGAATGTTGTGGGTTTACTCTGCAGATTGTGAATGTTGTGGATGTTGTGGGTTTACTCTGCAGATTGTGAATGTTGTGGGTTTACTCTGCAGATTGTGAATGTTGTGAATGTTGTGGGTTTACTCTGCAGATCGTGAATGTCGTGAATGTTGTGGGTTTACTCTGCAGATTGTAAATGTTGTGAATGTTGTGGGTTTACTCTGGACACTGTGGATGTTGTAAATGTCGTGGGTTTGTGGGTTTACTCTGCAGATTGTAAATGTTGTGAATGTTGTGGGTTTACTCTGGACATTGTGGATGTTGTAAATGTCGTGGGTTTACTCTGCAACGCACCGCCGATGAGTGCTTTACTATTTACCATTTGGCACCGCGTTTTGTCCACGTGACAAACCCTCGACCTAATGGCCGTGTCGCGTCTTGGTTCTTTCGGCAAAGTCACGTAGAAGGGAAATAATAAAATTAAAAAAATAAAACATAATAAAATACAATTCTCACGACGTTTCGGCCACAACGCAAGCAGCCGTCCTCAGGTGAAGAACAGGTCTGTCGGAAAGACAGCGTCCGAATGAGCACCACCAGGCTTGGCAGCGTATATTTAAGTAGGGGTTAGAGGAGGAAGGGCGCCTTGACAAAGGAATTTTCACGATCAGAGGAAACAAGAAGATGCTCGGTGTAGTCGGCACTTTGCTTCGTTCATCATTTTTTTTATGCTTTGCTTTATGTAAACTCCCCCCCCCCCCACACACACTTTTTAAATGAAAGATTTCACAAAAGATTTCACGATCTGCTCTCCTTACTCCATGTTGCTCTCTCTCGCTCACTCCCTCGCTCACCCCCTCGCTCACCCCCTCGCTCACCCCCTCGCTCAACCCCTCGCTCACCCCCTCGCTCACCCCCTCGCTCACCCCCCTCGCTCACCCCCTCGCTCAACCCCTCGCTCACCCTCTCGCTCACCCCCTCGCTCACCCCCTCGCTCAATCTCTCGCTCACCCCCTCGCTCACCCCCTCGCTCACCCCCTCGCTCACCCTCTCGCTCACCCCCTCGCTCACCCCCTCGCTCACCCCCCTCGCTCACCCTCTCGCTCACCCCCTCGCTCACCCCCTCGCTCACCCCCTCGCTCACCCTCTCGCTCACCCCCTCGCTTACCCCCTCGCTCAATCTCTCGCTCACTCTCTCGCTCACTCCCTCGCTCACCCCCTCGCTCACCCTCTCGCTCACCCCCTCGCTCACCCCCTCGCTCACCCCCTCGCTCACCCTCTCGCTCACCCCCTCGCTCACCCCCTCGCTCAATCTCTCGCTCACTCTCTCGCTCACTCCCTCGCTCACTCCCTCGCTCACTCTCTCGCTCACTCCCTCGGTCACTCTCTCGCTCACTCTCGCTCACTCCCTCGCTCACTCCCTCGCTCACTCCCTCGGTCACTCTCTCGCTCACTCTCGCTCACTCTCTCGCTCACTCCCTCGGTCACTCTCTCGCTCACTCTCTCGCTCACCCCCTCGCTCACTCCCTCGCTCACTCTCGCTCACCCCCTCGCTCACTCCCTCGCTCACTCTCGCTCACTCCCTCGCTCACTCCCTCGCTCACTCCCTCGCTCACTCTCTCGCTCACCCCCTCGCTCACTCCCTCGCTCACTCCCTCGCTCACTCCCTCGCTCAATCTCTCGCTCACCCCCTCGCTCACTCCCTCGCTCACTCCCTCGCTCACTCCCTCGCTCACTCCCTCGCTCACTCTCTCGCTCACCCCCTCGCTCACCCCCTCGCTCACTCTCTCGCTCACTCCCTCGCTCACTCCCTCGCTCACTCCCTCGCTCACTCTCTCGCTCACTCCCTCGCTCACTCTCTCGCTCACCCCCTCGCTCACTCTCTCGCTCACTCCCTCGCTCACTCTCTCGCTCACTCTCTCGCTCACTCTGTCGCTCACTCTCTCGCTCACTCTCTCGCTCACTCCCTCGCTCACTCCCTCGCTCACTCTCTCGCTCACTCTCTCGCTCACTCCCTCGCTCACTCTCTCGCTCACTCTGTCGCTCACTCCCTCGCTCACTCCCTCGCTCACTCCCTCGCTCACTCTCTCGCTCACTCTCTCGCTCACTCCCTCGCTCACTCTCTCGCTCACTCTCTCGCTCACTCCCTCGCTCACTCCCTCGCTCACTCTCTCGCTCACTCTCTCGCTCACTCTCTCGCTCACTCCCTCGCTCACTCCCTCGCTCACCCCCTCGCTCACTCCCTCGCTCAATCTCTCGCTCACCCCCCTCGCTCACTCCCTCGCTCTCTCTCTCGCTCTCTCTCTCGTTCTGCACGCAGCCCTTCTCGCAGTCCTACGGCCTCCGACGGGTAGCTCACAACTCCACGCAGAGCTCCCCGTCATCTGCCACCGAGCACACGGTCTCCTCCATCGCCCACTGCTCCTTGAAGGCCGGCACGGCGTGGGTCAGCCGGGCAATGGCGGAACTCCAGCCCACAAACCCTGGCTCCGACCAGAGCGCGCCGAATTTCGCCAGGGGTAACAGACTTGTGCATTTCCTGCGGTGCCAGGGAGGATCTGCCCCACCGGTACTTACGCTGCCAGCGGCTCAAACCCAATGTTCCGCCTTTTGGGGGACATCTTCAGGAAACTGGGGGTGCCCTTCTACAACAGCAGCAGCTTCGTATATGGGGTGCCTTGCCTGGCTAACAAGCGCCATGACCTCGCCAACTTGATGAGACAAATTGTTGTAACTTCATGTTGTCCCGTGCTTAATTAGCAGTTTTCTATTATTTATGCACTACACTATACACTACACTATACACTACACTATACACTACTATACACTACACTATACACTGTTATACACTACACTATACACTTCTATGCACTATACACTACACTATATACTACTATACACTACACTATACACTACTATACACTACACTATACACTACACTATACACTACTATACACTACACTATACACTACACTATACACAACTATACACTACACTATACACTACTACACTATATACACTACTATACACTACACTATACACTACACTATACACAACTATACACTACACTATACACTACTATACACTACTATACACTACACTATACACTACTATACACTACACTATACACTGCACTATACACTACACTATACACTACTATACACTACTACACTATATACACTACTATACACTACACTATACACTACACTATACACAACTATACACTACACTATACACTGTTATACACTACACTATACACTACACTATACACTTCTATGCACTATACACTACACTATATACTACTATACACTACACTATACACTACTATGCACTACCATACACTACTATACACTACACTATGCACTACACAATACACTGCTATACACTACACTATACACTACTATACAATACACTATAGACTGCACGAAACACTACACTATACACTACTATACACTGCTATACACTACACTATACACTGCTATACACTACACTAAACACTATACACTACTACACTATACACTACACTATACACTACATTATACACTACACTATACACTAATATACATTACACTAGACAATATACTATACCCTTCTATGCACTATACACTAGGCCAGGGGTCGGCAACCTACGGCTCCGGAGCCGCATGCGGCTCTTTGCGGGCTGCTTCTTGACAATATGTACGTGAGTATGTACTCAGATGCATTGCGGCTCTTGAAATACTGAATTTTGTACCGAATTGGAAAGAAATGGCTCTTCTTGTTATTTTGGTTGCCGACCCCTGGCACTAGGCTATACACTACTATACACTAAACTATATACGACTATACACTACACTATACACTACACTATACTACTATACACTGCTATACACTGCTGCAGTGAAGGCCGGTAACTGTGGGCACACGAGGGTATGGGTGGCCGGCACCACACACGCAACAGCAACAACAGCGGAGGCGACGTCACCGCGGCAATTGTGCCAGGCTAGGTGTACCTTGAGGCCACGTGAAGTGTTGAAGGCAGGAGGTCACGGGGCAGACGCGGGTGCCATGGGTTGACTGCCGTGCCAGGCTTGGTGCAGGTCATGGGACAGACCCAGCAGATGCCATGGGTTGACTGCTGTGCCAGGCCTGGTGCAGGAGGTCACGGGACAGACCCAGCAGGTGCCATGGGTTGACTGCTGTGCCAGGCTTGGTGCAGGAGGTCACCGAACAGACCCGGCAGGTGCCATGGGTTGACTGCTGTGCCAGGCTGGGTAGAGGTCACGGGACAGACCCAGCAGGTGCCATGGGTTGACTGCTGTGCCAGGTTTGGTGCAGGAAGTCACGGGACAGACCCAGCAGGTGCCATGGGTTGACCGATTGAGATGACTGGCAGATGCACCACCTGTACACAAAGACAAAGATCCCCCGGTATAGCCTCAACACGGTGTCCCGCCCGGCCGCCTTTGTCTCCCCCAATGCTGCCGGGCGACGCCGGAGAGGCTGGTGGGGAAAACGCGAAGCGGGGAGCAGCGAGAATCCGTGGCGTTTCGTTTTTCATTTCACCGGCGCGGTATCAACGACGCCACGCGGCGGATTGTCTGGGCGCGATCATCACGTGATCATCACGTGATCATCACGCGGAGCCCATGCCCGTGCAGTGGATGTCCGTTCAATTTTCGAAGCCCCCCTACCAACCTCTGACCCCCCAACCCCCACCTCCTCCCGACTGCGTGGCACCGCGGGATGTACGCTTGAGTCGAAACCGGCACCGCTGCCCGATTGAGTTTGACAATCCCTGGTCTGTGGTGCAGTGTTGAGTCTATGGTGCAGTGTTGAGTCTATGGGCAGTGTTGAGTCTACGGTGCGGTGTTGAGTCTAAGGTGCAGTGTTGAGTCTATGGTGCAGTGTTGAGTCTGTGGTGCAGTGTTGAGTCTATGGGCAGTGTTGAGTCTGTGGTGCAGCGTTGAGTCTGTGGTGCAGTGTTGAGTCTACGGTGCGGTGTTGAGTCTATGGTGCAGTGTTGAGTCTATGGTGCAGTGTTGAGTCTGTGGTGCAGTGTTGAGTCTATGGTGCAGTGTTGAGTCTATGGTGCAGTGTTGAGTCTATGGTGCAGTGTTGAGTCTATGGTGCAGTGTTAGTCTATGGTGCAGTGTTGAGTCTATGGATAGTGTTGAGTCTATGGTGCAATGTTGAGTCTATGGTGGAGTGTTGAGTCTATGGGGCAGTGTTGAGTCTATGGATAGTGTTGAGTCTATGGTGCAGTGTTGAGTCTATGGTGCAGTGTTAGTCTATGGTGCAGTGTTGAGTCTATGGGCAGTGTTGAGTCTATGGTGCAGTGTTGAGTCTATGGTGCAGTGTTGAGTCTATGGTGCAGTGTTGAGTCTATGGTGCAGTGTTGAGTCTATGGTGCAGTGTTGAGTCTGGTGCAGTGTTGAGTCTATGGTGCAGTGTTGAGTCTATGGGCAATGTTAGTCTACGGGCAGTGTTGAGTCTATGGATAGTGTTGAGTCTATGGGTAGTGTTGAGTCTATGGTGCAGTGTTAGTCTATGGGCAGTGTTGAGTCTATGGGGCAGTGTTGAGTCTATGGTGCAGTGTTGAGTCTATGGTGCAGTGTTGAGTCTATGGTGCAGTGTTGAGTCTATGGTGCAGTGTTAGTCTATGGTGCAGTCTTGAGTCTATGGGCAGTGTTGAGTCTATGGTGTAGTGTTGAGTCTATGGTGCAGTGTTGAGTCTATGGTGCAGTGTTGAGTCTATGGTGCAGTGTTGAGTCTGGTGCAGTGTTGAGTCTATGGTGCGGTGTTGAGTCTATGGGCAGTGTTGAGTCTATGGTGCAGTGTTGAGTCTATGGGCAATGTTAGTCTACGGGCAGTGTTGAGTCTATGGATAGTGTTGAGTCTATGGGTAGTGTTGAGTCTATGGTGCAGTGTTAGTCTATGGGCAGTGTTGAGTCTATGGGGCAGTGTTGAGTCTATGGTGCAGTGTTGAGTCTATGGTGCAGTGTTGAGTCTATGGTGCAGTGTTAGTCTATGGTGCAGTGTTGAGTCTATGGATAGTGTTGAGTCTATGGTGCAATGTTGAGTCTATGGTGGAGTGTTGAGTCTATGGGGCAGTGTTGAGTCTATGGATAGTGTTGAGTCTATGGTGCAGTGTTGAGTCTATGGTGGAGTGTTGAGTCTATGGGGCAGTGTTGAGTCTATGGTGCAGTGTTGAGTCTATGGTGGAGTGTTGAGTCTATGGGGCAGTGTTGAGTCTATGGTGCAATGTTGAGTCTATGGTGGAGTGTTGAGTCTATGGGGCAGTGTTGAGTCTATGGTGCAGTGTTGAGTCTATGGTGCAGTGTTGAGTCTATGGTGCAGTGTTGAGTCTATGGTGCAGTGTTGAGTCTTTGGGGCAGTGTTGAGTCTATGGTGCAGTGTTGAGTCTATGGTGCAGTGTTGAGTCTATGGTGCAGTGTTGAGTCTATGGGGCAGTGTTGAGTCTATGGTGCAGTGTTGAGTCTATGGGGCAGTGTTGAGTCTATGGTGCAGTGTTGAGTCTATGGTGGAGTGTTGAGTCTATGGGGCAGTGTTGAGTCTATGGATAGTGTTGAGTCTATGGTGCAGTGTTGAGTCTATGGGGCAGTGTTAGTCTATGGTGCAGTGTTGAGTCTATGGATAGTGTTGAGTCTATGGTGCAATGTTGAGTCTATGGTGCAGTGTTGAGTCTATGGTGCAGTGTTGAGTCTATGGGGCAGTGTTGAGTCTATGGATAGTGTTGAGTCTATGGTGCAGTGTTGAGTCTATGGGGCAGTGTTAGTCTATGGTGCAGTGTTGAGTCTATGGATAGTGTTGAGTCTATGGTGCAATGTTGAGTCTATGGTGCAGTGTTGAGTCTATGGGGCAGTGTTGAGTCTATGGTGCAGTGTTGAGTCTATGGTGCAGTGTTGAGTCTATGGTGCAGTGTTAGTCTATGGTGCAGTGTTGAGTCTATGGTGCAGTGTTGAGTCTATGGGGCAGTGTTGAGTCTATGGTGCAGTGTTGAGTCTATGGTGCAGTGTTGAGTCTATGGTGCAGTGTTGAGTCTATGGTGCAGTGTTGAGTCTATGGTGCGGTGTTGAGTCTATGGTGCAGTGTTGAGTCTATGGTGTAGTGTTGAGTCTATGAGCAGTGTTGAGTCTATGGGGCAGTGTTGAGTCTATGGTGCAGTGTTGAGTCTATGGTGCAGTGTTGAGTCTATGGTGGAGTGTTGAGTCTATGGGCAGTGTTAGTCTACGGGCAACGTTATCGTGACGCTGGCGTGGATTTGGCGAGCCGTGCGATGGTTCCGCTCCCCTGGAGCATCGCCCCGCGCAGTCCGGCCGCCCTTGGGGATCTGAAGGTCGCGCGGCTTGGAGATGGAGCCGGACACCCGCTAATCTCTCCTCTCTCGCGCGTTTCGCACCGCGACGCGGCGATTCAACTTTCCATTTCGTCTCGTCTCTCTCGCTCATCCGCGTCCGTTAATAAACACGCGAGCGATGGCGGAGCCAGGATTTTAAGGTGGTGGTGGTGGGGTGGGGGGGGCGACCCCTCCAGCAATGAAAAATGATAGAGTTAATTGGTTTTTATACACTTTTATCTGGCAACAAAACTGACACCTTTTTTTACGAGGAGTCATGTTTGCATAGACCACAATACCTGCAGTCGGAATGCAAACAAAAAACATAACTCTGATAATGTATGCACTTTTTTCGATTTAAAGCTTTCGTGACTGCAGGGATCCATCTTCTTGGTTCTTTCGGTAAAGTCACGTAGAAGGGAAGTAATAAAATAATAAAAATAAAACATAATAAAATAATTCTCACGACGTTTCGGCCACAACGCAAGCAGCCGTCCTCAGGTGAAACCAGGTCTGTCGAGGCGACAGCGTCTGAATGAAACAGCACACGTGCTTGGAGCATATATATAAGCTGGGTTGGAAGGGGGGGGAAAGGGCGCCTTGACAAAAGAATTTGCATATCAAGAGGAATTTAGCATATTTATGGGAAATGCAGGTATGTAATTAGTACTACTTATGCATGTGCATTATGCAGGATTAGCAGCATCCAAGGGAGGGGATATGGGAAATGCAGGTATGTGATTAGTGCTACTTTGCCCGTGCATTATGCAGGATTAGCAGCATCACAGGGAGGGGATAGGGGTAGCATTAATAAAGGGAATAAGTGTTAATAGTATGTAGCTGCAGTAACTAAAACCACCACGTAAACAACTAAAGTATACTAAATATACTCTACAATAAGCTGAGTTACTAACAGTAAAAAATATAATATGCTTCCATCTAAACTTTATTGTCTTACATCACACGAGTCTACACCGTACTATATACTGCCATAGACAAACCCAACATTAAATTATTATAGCAATACAGTATATAATTTAATGTTGGGTTTGTCTATGGCAGTATATACTACGGTCACGTAGATAAAAAAAATGCAATTAAAATTAATAAAAAATAAAATAATAATATAATAAAAAAAGATAAAAGAAAAAGATGCACTTTGTAAGGAATAAAAATCGTCAAAAAATCGTGGTGCTCGGATATTGTATGACGATGCCTTTATTTAACCCAGGAGAGAGTCAAACACGTGGTCTAGCCTAGGGGCACCCCTACCGGCAGCTGTCTCTGTGCATCAGCCTGTCAGTAGTAGGGGTGGTGATGGTTGCTGCTGTGTGGGTCTAGCCTAGGGGCACCCCCACCGGCAGCTGCCTCTGTGCATCAGCCTGTCAGTAGTAGGGGTGGTGATGGTTGCTGCTGTGTGAGTCTCGCCTAGGGGCACCCCCAGGGGCAGCTGTCTCTGTGCATCAGCCTGTCAGTAGTAGGGGTGGCGATGGTTGCTGCTGTGTGGGTCTAGCCTAGGGGCACCCCCAGTGGCAGCTGTCTCTGTGCATCAGTCTGTCAGTAGTAGGGGTGGCGATGGTTGCTGCTGTGTGAGTCTAGCCTAGGGGCACCCCCAGTGGCAGCTGTCTCTGTGCATCAGCCTGTCAGTAGTAGGGGTGGTGGTTGCTGCTGTGTGAGTCTTGCCTAGGGGCACCCCCACCGGCAGCTGTCTCTGTGCATCAGCCTGTCAGTAGTAGGGGTGACGATGGTTGCTGCTGTGTGGGTCTAGCCTAGGGGCACCCCCAGTGGCAGCTGTCTCTGTGCATCAGCCTGTCAGTAGTAGGGGTGGCGATGGTTGCTGCTGTGTGAGTCTCGCCTAGGGGCACCCCCAGGGGCAGCTGTCTCTGTGCATCAGCCTGTCAGTAGTAGGGGTGGTGATGGTTGCTGCTGTGTGAGTCTCGCCTAGGGGCACCCCCAGGGGCAGCTGTCTCTGTGCATCAGCCTGTCAGTAGTAGGGGTGGCGATGGTTGCTGCTGTGTGAGTCTTGCCTAGGGGCACCCCCACCGGCAGCTGTCTCTGTGCATCAGCCTGTCAGTAGTAGGGGTGGTGATGGTTGCTGCTGTGTGAGTCTCGCCTAGGGGCACCCCCAGGGGCAGCTGTCTCTGTGCATCAGCCTGTCAGTAGTAGGGGTGGCGATGGTTGCTGCTGTGTGAGTCTTGCCTAGGGGCACCCCTACCGGCAGCTGTCTCTGTGCATCAGCCTGTCAGTAGTAGGGGTGACGATGGTTGCTGCTGTGTGGGTCTAGCCTAGGGGCACCCCCAGGGGCAGCTGTCTCTGTGCATCAGCCTGTCAGTAGTAGGGGTGGCGATGGTTGCTGCTGTGTGGGTCTAGCCTAGGGGCACCCCCAGTGGCAGCTGTCTCTGTGCATCAGTCTGTCAGTAGTAGGGGTGGCGATGGTTGCTGCTGTGTGAGTCTTGCCTAGGGGCACCCCCACCGGCAGCTGTCTCTGTGCATCAGCCTGTCAGTAGTAGGGGTGACGATGGTTGCTGCTGTGTGGGTCTAGCCTAGGGGCACCCCCAGTGGCAGCTGTCTCTGTGCATCAGCCTGTCAGTAGTAGGGGTGGCGATGGTTGCTGCTGTGTGAGTCTCGCCTAGGGGCACCCCCAGGGGCAGCTGTCTCTGTGCATCAGCCTGTCAGTAGTAGGGGTGGTGATGGTTGCTGCTGTGTGAGTCGAGACGAAGTAGAAACAGTCCGACATTTCGGGCAATTACCCTACTTCATGGCACGTGAATAGAGAGGCCGGTACACATTTGAGGCCGAGTCGACCTAGGGGAGGCCCGACACGAGTTCTGATATTCGTCACCGTGAGCTCGGAATCGCCGAGGCCACAGAAACAAAGGTCCCCCGTGTAGCCTCTAACAGGCTGTAGGGGCAAGTGCTGTTAGCGAGTAGCAGCACCTATGAAGGCTACCGGCACTGTGGCACACGAGGGGGTGGGTGGTCAGCCCCATGCCCGGCCGCCTTTGTCTTCCCAGCGCTGATGTTGCTTACACACCGGTTTTGAGGCTGAGTCGACCTAGGGGAGGCCCAGGACCGGTTAAGATAATCGCTGCTGTGAACGGCAATCGAACACGGATCGCGCGCTCACCGCTACGCATAGTCTCCAACACACAGTATAGACACACTGCACACACACACACTGCATAGACACACAGCACACACACTACACACACACATACACTGCACACACACACTACACACACACACTGCATAGACACACAGCACACACACACACTGCACACACACTACACACACACACTGCACGCACACTGCACACACACTACACACACACTACACACACACACTGCACACACACTACACACACACACTGCACGCACACTGCACACACACTACACACACACAGCACGCACACTGCACACACACTACACACACACACTGCATAGACACACAGCACGCACACTACACACACACATACACTGCACACACACACACTGCACACACTACACACACACATACACTGCACATACACACACTGCACACACACAGCACACACACACTGCACGCACACTGCACACACACTACACACACACACAGCACACACACTACACACACACACTGCATAGACACACAGCACACACACAACACACACACACTACACACACACACTGCACGCACACTGCACACACACTGCACACACACATACACTGCACACACACTACACACACACTGCACGCACACTGCACGCACACTGCACACACACATACACTGCACACACACACTGCACACACACACACTGCACACACTGCACGCACACTGCACGCACACTACACACACACATACACTGCACACACACACACTGCACACACACATCACACACACACTGCACGCACACTGCACACACACTACACACACACACAGCACACACACTACACACACACATACACTGCACACACACACTGCACACACACTACACACACACACTGCACGCACACTGCACACACACTACACACACACACAGCACACACACAACACACACACATACACTGCACGCACACTGCACACACACTACACACACACAGCACACACACACTACACACACACACAGCACACACACAACACACACACATACACTGCACACACACAGCACACACACACTGCACGCACACTGCACACACACTACACACAGCACACACGGCACACACTCTGCATACACACACAGCACACACACACACAGTACACACACACACTGCACACACACACACTGCACACACTCTGCATACACACACAGCACACACACACACACTGCACACACACACACTGCACGCACACTGCACGCACGCACACACAGTACACACACAAACTGCACACACACACACACTGCATAGACACACTGCACACACACAGCACACACACACACTGCACGCACACTGCACGCACACACACACAGTACACACACACACTGCACACACACACACGGCACACACACACCACACACACACACGGCACACACACGCACCACACACACACGCACCACACACTCTGCACACAGCACACACACACCACACACACACACGGCACACACACACGCACCACACACACACGCACCACACACTCTGCACACAGCACACACACACACTGCACACGCACACTGCACGCACACTGCACGCACGCACACACAGCACACACACACAGCACACACACACAGCACACACACTGCACACACAGCACACACGCACACTGCTATACACACTGCACCACACGGCTACACACACACAACCAATACCCCGCTACAAACACACACACACATTCCAGACACACCCTACATATACCGTACACACACACTGCTACACACACACACAGCTATACACACACATACTGCTATACACACACATACTGCTATACACACACACATCGACACACTCACACCGCTACACACGCAGACCACTACACACACAGTGACACACAAACCCGACACACACCGCTACACACACACACCACTACACAGTGACACACACACCACACACAGTGACACACACAGACACACACCACACACACCACACACACACAGTGACACACACACCGCTACATACACCGCTACACACACACACGCACACAGTGACACTTACAGTGACACACACCACTACACACACACACACCACTACACAGTGACACACACACCACACACAGTGACACACAGACACACACCACACACACCACACACACATCGACACACTCACACCGCTACACACGCAGACCACTACACACACAGTGACACACAAACCCGACACACACCGCTACACACACAGTGACACACACACAGTGACACACACAGTGACACACACCACTACACACACACACCACTACACAGTGACACACACACCACACACAGTGACACACACAGACACACACCACACACACCACACACACACAGTGACACACACACCGCTACATACACCGCTACACACACACACGCACACAGTGACACACACAGTGACACACACCACTACACACACACACCACTACACAGTGACACACACACCACACACAGTGACACACAGACACACACCACACACACCACACACCGCTACACACACACAGTGGCACACACACACACAGTGACACACACACATCGCTCACCTCTCGCCGGCATCCACCTGATCTATGGTACCAGCCCCTCCCCTCGCCCCCCCCCCGCTAGCCCCACCCCCTACAAGGATAGCTCCACCCACTCCATCACAAGCCCCGCCTTCAACACAATCAGAGCCCCGCCCCTACAAATAGACTCCACCCCCTTTCCCTCAAGCCCCGCCCAGTTTGTTGCAGACTCCACCCCTTCCCCTCAAGCCCGCCCAGGTTGTTGCAGACTCCGCCCCTTCCCCTCAAGCCCCGCCCAGTTTGTTGCAGACTCCGCCCCTTTCCCTCAAGCCCCGCCCAGTTTGTTGCAGACTCCACCTCCATCCCCTCAAGCCCCGCCCAGTTTGTTGTTGCAGAGTCCGCCCCTTCCCCTCAAGCCCCGCCCAGTTTGTTGCAGACTCCACCCCTTCTCCTCAAGCCCCGCCCCCCTCCTCAGCGTGACCCGCCTCTCCCGATATGCGCGGGAAATCCTTCCAACGACTTCCGGCGGTAGCGGAAGTCGATGGGCGTGGCTTTCTCATTCATACATATTTTTTTTTTGCGTGACTAGAAATTTTACGTTATTTTTCACCGCCACCATCTCCAGCTACAATAGCCGCAAGCGATCTTTGTATTCGTAAAACGACGTTTAAAAGTAGTCTAATTTTGTTTTGTTTAATGCGTTCGAAATTTAAACGGGCTGCCATCTTCGTAAGGGATAAACTTGCGGTGCGTCACGTCCGGTCTCTCTTTCGCGATGACGTAATTTCCCGAGGGCTGGCGGCCTGCGTGCGTCCCCGACTTACGAACGTACGCCGTTCGTAAGTCGAAGTGTTCGTAAGTCGGAACACCGGTGGCTTTCATTCGACAACAAAAAGTGAGGCATTGTTAAACTCGGAAATAATCAATCTTCTACCTTTGCAATACTGTGATAAAAAAAAACTGTGTATTAAATCAAACGTAATATACATTTACGTGAAAATTCAACAATCCGTGTTATTTCCACTTAACTTGAGACCGGGTGCCGGGTGGATTGAGTCCACACAATTGCACAGACACACACAGACACACGTACAGACACACACACACAAACAAAGACAAAGATCCCCCGTATAGCCTTCACAGACTGTTGGGGCAAGGGCTGTTAGCGAGCACCTATGAAGGCCGGCACGGCACACGAGGGGGTGGTTGGCCAGCACCACGCCCGGCCGCCTTTGTCTCCCCAGTGGCGATGTTTACTGCACAGTACCAAGGTACTCATTTGAGGCTGAGTTGACACGCACACGGCAATACTAATGCCCGCCATTCGCCACAAAGTGACGGTGACGTCACAGACACATCAGGTGCCACGGGTTGACTGACTGAGATGACCTGTAGATGCACCACCAGCTGTAACCCCCCTACTGTGCCAGGCTAGGTGCAGGAGGAGGTCTCGGGACAGACCCAGCAGGTGTCGTGGGTTGGCTGACTGAGATGACTGGTAGATGCACCACCAGCTGTAACCCCCTACTGTGCCAGGCTAGGTGCAGGAGAAGGTCACGGGACAGACCCAGCAGGTGCCACGGGTTGACTGACTGAGATGACCGGTAGATGCACCACCAGCTGTAACCCCCTACTGTGCCAGGCTAGGTGCAGGAGGAGGTCACGGGACAGACCCAGCAGGTGCCACGGGTTGACTGACTGAGATGACCGGTAGATGCACCACCAGCTGTAACCCTCTACTGTGCCAGGCTAGGTGCAGGAGGAGGTCACGGGACAGACACAGCAGGTGTCGTGGGTTGGCTGACTGAGATGACCGGTAGATGCACCACCAGCTGTAACCCCCCTACTGTGCCAGGCTAGGTGCACGCGGAGGTCACGGGACAGACCCAGCAGGTACCGTGAGTTGGCTGACTGAGATGACCTGTAGATGCACCACCAGCTCTACCCCCCTACTGTGCCAGGCTAGGTGTAGGAGGAGGTCACGGGACAGACACAGCAGGTGCCACGGGTTGGCTGACTGAGATGACCTGTAGATGCACCACCAGCTGTAACCCCCCTACTGTGCCAGGCTAGGTCCACGAGGAGGTCACGGGACAGACACAGCAGGTGCCATGGGATGGCAGACTGAGATGACCGGTAGATGCACCACCAACTGTAACCCCCCTACTGTGCCAGGCTAGGTGCACGCGGAGGTCACGGGACAGACCCAGCAGGTGCCGTGGGTTGGCTGACTGAGATGACCGGTAGATGCACCACCAGCTGTACCCCCTACTGTGCCAGGCTAGGTGCAGGAGGAGGTCACGGGACAGACACAGCAGGTGCCACGGGTTGGCTGACTGAGATGACCGGTAGATGCGCCACCAGCTGTATCCGCCTACTGTGCCAACTCGCTGTGCTTTAGGCACCCGGCGCTCCGCTCGTTGTTGTGAGCATCGCTCCTCTGCCCTCCGTTGTTGCTGGAGGGCGACCGCCTCCAACTGCCCAGTAGCCTCAATGTGCACCTAGCCTGGCACTGCCCAGTAGCAGCGTCATTCACGAGCCTCCTCCTCCTCCATAGAGGCCGATCTTGACACAGCTGGTACCGGTCATCGGAAAGTCCACTCAGCTCCACATCCTCCTGTACCACATCGCTCCATCTCTTCTCCAGCCCGTGTCGTGCCCATATAGCCCCCTCTATCCGGCCAAACGGAAGCAGCTTGTGCCATGGGAGGGAAAAAACCCGATTTTTCCAGCGGCAGGCATCGGGTTTTTTCTTTAATACAATTAAACCCGATTTCGGGGAATTAAAACCTGGTTTAATGAATACGAAACTCTGATCCAAGGCTTAGGCTGTTTCCTCGTCGGTGCTGCTATCGTACTCGGTTGGGCCGTCGGGCACGGGGTAGTCGTAGAATGCGGCGGGCAGGTTGGTCTTGATGAACACGAGGAGCTTCTCCTCCACAATCGTGGGCGCCAGTGAGTTCCTTAGCTTGGAATGGATGAAGCCCCATCGTTGAGAAGTTGGCGAAGTGCGGTTCTGCAATTAGAACCAATTAAACCGGATTTCTCCCAATTGCAAGATGATCGGGTTTAATATAAAAAGACAATAAAACCCGATTGTAAAAAAACCCGACTGTGCCACCCTCGGCTTGTGCACACAAACAAAGATCCCCCGTGTAGCCTGTAACAGACTGTTGGGGCGAGTGCTGTTAGCGAGCACCTATGGAGGCCGACACAGCACGCAAGGGGGTGGGTGGCCAACACCACGCCCGGCCGCCTTTGTCTCCCCAGTGGCAATGTTTACACACCGCACTAGGGGAAGCCCAGGACCGGTTCAGATAATCTTCACTGGTGGTATTGGCCGCGAGCGGGAATCGAACTCGGGTCGCTGGGTTTTCGTAGCGCTAACCGATACCACCACCGCTCCCCCCACACACAGACAAAGATCCCCCATATAGCCTTCACAGACTGTAGGGGCAAGTGCTGTTAGCGAGCACCTATAAAGGCCGGCACGGCACGCAAGGGGGTGGGTGGCCAACACCACGCCCGGCCGCCTTTGATTCCCCAGCGGCGATGTTTACACATCGCACCAGGTACTCATTTGAGGCTGAGTCGAGCTAGGGGAGGCCCAGGACCGGTTCAGATAATCGTCACTGGTGGTGTTTGCCGTTAGCGAGAATCGAACGCGGGTTGCCAGGTTCGTAATGCAGCGCGCTAACCGGTATCACCACCGCTCCCCATACACAGACACACATTGACACACACACAAACACACTTGTAAACACTGCCATCAGGGATGCTGGGGGTGAATCACTCCGTTGAACAAAATAGTTTCGCGGTTCGATTCACAAGCGCAGGTTTGCACGTCGGACTTTTTAAAAAATAAAAAAGTAATGGAGACCTACAAGGCATATGTCGGCATGCCTGTTGGGGATCAAGACAAACTCTGGGCACCTCATTTCACCTACGAGCAATGCAAAAAACTCTGGAAGGTAGGATGGACAATTGTTGCTCGGAATTTTATGTTATGAAATCTGTCAAAATAAAAAAAATTGGAAAAGTTTCTAATTTTCAAATGTTTTACAATTTGCAATGTTATTGAAAAAACACATCATATATGAAAACTGTTTGCGAGAACTTCTTCCACATTAGTCATGGGTGAAATAAATATATTTTTGTAGGATGGTACAGAGAGGAAAAGAGAGCCATGAAGTTCGCTAGCCCTAGAATTTGGCGGGAACCCACTGACCACTCAAGCAACTGCTACTTCTGCATGGTGGACCCTTTCACCGTTGGCAGTTGGCAGTTGGCCGTTGGCCGTTGGTTCACCGTTGGACGTTGGCCGTTGGCAGTTGGCAGTTGGCCGTTGGTTCACCGTTGGATGTTGGCAGTTGACAGTTGGCAGTTGGCCGATGGTTCGCCGTTGGACGTTGGCCATTGGCAGTTGACAGTTGGCCGTTGGTTCACCGTTGGCCGTTGGCAGTTGGTTTGCCGTTGGACATTGGCCGTTGGCAGTTGAGAGTTGGTTCGCCGTTGGCCATTGGCAGTTGGCAGTTGGCCGTTGGTTCACCGTTGGACGTTGGCCATTGGCAGTTGGCCGTTGGTTCACCGTTGGACGTTGGCAGTTGGCAGTTGGCCGTTGGTTCACCGTTGGCAGTTGACAGTTGGCAGTTGGCCGTTGGTTCACCGTTGACCGTTGGCAGTTGGCAGTTGGCCGTTGATTCACCGTTGGACGTTGGCCGTTGGCAGTTGGCCGTTGGTTGACCGTTGGACGTTGGCAGTTGGTTTGCCGTTGGACGTTGGCCGTTGGCAGTTGACATTTGGCCGTTGGTTCACCGTTGGCAGTTGACAGTTGGCAGTTGGCAGTTGGCCGTTGGTTCACCGTTGGCCGTTGGCAGTTGACAGTTGGCAGTTGGCCGTTGGTTCACCGTTTGACGTTGGCAGTTGGCCGTTGGTTCACCGTTGGACGTTGGCCATTGGCAGTTGGCCGTTGGTTCACAGTTGGACGTTGGCAGTTGACAGTTGGCAGTTGGCCGTTGGTTCGCCGTTGGACGTTGGCAGTTGGCAGTTGACAGTTGGCAGTTGGACGTTGGCCGTTGCCGACACTCTGACTCCACCGGAGCGCGGCGAACGAGGAATCGCCGCGTGTTCATTGGCTTGCCGGTCAGAGCACTGCCGGATGAAGCTAGTGCGGGGCCTGTTGCACGTGTTGTTACAAAGGGGCTCTAAATGAACAAATAACATGAATATTGAACAAAAAAATGAACTTGCACAGTAAAGTGATTGTATTTTTTTATTTGCTGCATAGCCGGATAATACGACAGATCGCTAACCTTAAACACCCAGTCATTCATAAACATTGAAGGCGGTATAGTACTATAGTAATAGAGAAAGTGCCGGATTAAGCTAGTGCAGGACCCATAGCATATGTTGTTATAAAGGGGCCCTAAAATTTTTTTTAAAAAACACGTAAATATGAAAACACACATTTTTAACTTGCATAGTAAAGTAATTGTATTTTTTTCATTGGCTATACAGCTAGATAATGACGAATCGCTAACCTTAAACACCCAGTCGTTCATAAAAGTTGAAGGCAGTATAGTACTATAGTAATAGAGCAAGTGCCGGATGAAGCTAGTACGGGGCCTGTAGCATATGTTGAAGGTGAGTGTGAAGGTGAGTGTGAGAGGGTGAGCGTGAGTGAAGGTGAGTGTGAAGGTGAGTGTGAAGGTGAGCGTGAGAGGGTGAGTGTGAGTAAAGGTGCCTGAAGGTGAGTGTGAAGGTGAGTGTGAGTGTGAAGGTGAGTGTGAAGGTAAGTGTGAAGGTGAGTGTGAGTGAAGGTGAGTGTGAAGGTGAGTGTGAAGGTGAGTGTGAAGGTGAGCGTGAGAGGGTGAGCGTGAGTTAAGGTGCCTGAAGGTGAGTGTGTGAGTGTGAAGGTGAGTGTGAGGGTGAAGGTGAGTGAAGGTGAGTGTGAAGGTGAGTGTGAAGGTGAGCGTGAGAGGGTGAGCGTGAGTTAAGGTGCCTGAAGGTGAGTGTGTGAGTGTGAAGGTGAGTGTGAAGGTGAGTGAAGGTGAGTGAAGATGAGTGTTAGAGGGTGAGCGTGAGTGAAGGTGAGTGTGAGTGTGAAGGTGAGTGTGAAGGTGAGTGTGAAGGTGAGTGCTGCTACTCTCCAACAGGTACTTGCCCCCCAACAGTCTTATCACAGGCAAACACGGGGGGGGGGGGGGAGTAACCAAGTGGAAGAGACACACGCACAGCGATAGAGAGAGAGAGGAGAGATATCACGCAGACTCCGTCATGTACGACAGCAGGCATCGCCAGCCAGGGCCACCGGATTGAACTCCCATGAGTCTCCCCCCCGTTCGTTTGATAATTATCGAGACGGGAGACCCCCCCCCCCCCCAAATGGCAGGGCCCGGGGCAGTCACCCCGATTCGCCGTTACCCCGAGAGGAGAGATATCACGCAGACTCCGTCATGTACGACAGCAGGCATCGCCAGCCAGGGCCACCGGATTGAACCCCCATGAGTCTCCCCCCCGTTCGTTCGATAATTGTCGAGACGGGGGACCCCCTTCTCCCAAAACCCCCAAAGCGTGGGGCCCGGGGCAGTCACCCCAAGGGGTGCCCGATGGGGTGTGGGTGGTAACGGTGAATCGGGATCGGGAACTAAGGGGAGGTGAGAACGACGACCGTGCTTCTTAAGATTTGTTTTAATTTTAATTCTTATTTGATATATATATACGTATATTGTCTAAATCGATAACATGCACGTCAAGGTAACAATAAACCGGAGGACGCGGAGTTACTCCGCTTGTACAGGAATGGTATCGGTGGGGCGGCCGTTGGGGGAGGGCGATCGACACCGTAAGGGGAACTCCGACGGCTACCCGCCTCCCCGGCAGTGCCGATAGTGGTGGTGGTGACGGCGGTGGTGGTGGTGGTGCTGGCGATCATGGTGGTGGTAGCAGTGGTCGCGGTGGTCGCGATGGTGGCGGTGGCGGTGCTGGTGGTGGCGCTGATGGTGGCGGGTGGCGATGATGGAGGTGGTGGCGGCATTGGTGACGGTGACATTGGAGCTGATGGCGGCGGTGGTGGTGGTGGCGTTGATGGTGGTGGTTGGCGGTGTTGGTGGTGGTGGCGGTGGCGTTGATAGTGGTGGTGGCGGCAGTGGTGGTGGTGGCATTGATGGTGGAGGTGGCGATGATGGAGGTGGTGGCGGCAGTGGTTGTGGTGGCATTGATGGTGGAGGTGGCGATGATGGTGGTGGTGGCGGCAGTGGTGGTGGTGGCGTTGATGGTGGTGGTGGCGGCAGTGGTGGTGGTGGCGTTGATGGTGGTGGTTGGCGGTGTTGGTGGTGGTGGCGGTGGCGTTGATAGTGGTGGTGGCGGCAGTGGTGGTGGTGGCATTGATGGTGGAGGTGGCGATGATGGAGGTGGTGGCGGCAGTGGTGGTGGTGGCATTAATGGTGGAGGTGGCGATGATGGTGGTGGTGGCGGCAGTGGTGGTGGTGGCGTTGATGGTGGTGGTGGCGGCAGTGGTGGTGGTGGCGTTGATGGTGGTGGTTGGCGGTGTTGGTGGTGGTGGTGGCGGTGGCGTTGATGGTGGTGGTGGCTGCAGTGGTGGTGGTGGCGTTGATGGTGGTGGTGGCGGCAGTGGTGGTGGTGGCGTTGATGGTGGTGGTTGGCGGTGTTGGTGGTGGTGGCGGTGGCGTTGATGGTGGTGGTGGCTGCAGTGGTGGTGGTGGCATTGATGGTGGTGGTTGGCGGTGTTGGTGGTGGTGGCGGCAGTGGTGGCGTTGATGGTGGTGGTTGGCGGTGTTGGTGGTGGTGGCGGTGGCGTTGATGGTGGTGGTGGCTGCAGTGGTGGTGGTGGCATTGATGGTGGCGGTGGCAATGAAGGAGGTGGTGGCGGCAGTGGTGGCGGTGGCGATGAAGGAGGTGGTGGCTGCAGTGGTGGTGGTGGCGTTGATGGTGGCGGTGGCGATGAAGGAGGTGGTGGCGGCAGTGGTGTTGGTGGCGTTGATGGTGGCTGCGGTGCTGATAGCGGTCGCGGCGGTGCCGCTATTTCTTCAGGAGGTCGAGGTCGGAGAATCCGCCGCCATCGCCGTCGCCCCCCGACTCTTTCGGCGCGGGCGGCTTCTCACCGGGGCCCACGGTGGCCTTCATGGGAGCCTTCACCGGGGGCTTCACGGCGGGGGGGGCCTTCACCGGTGCGCCCCCCGCCCCAAGGAGGCCCTCTCCGTCGTGCAAACGCGGCTTCTTGCCGTGACCGCCGTGGCCGTGGTGGTGGTGGTGGCGGCCGTGGTGAGGTTGTTTGCCGGCGTGCGGGTGGTGGTGGTGGGGGTGTTGGTGGTGGTGGTTGTTGTGAGAGGGCTCGTGCGAAGGCTTCCCGACAGGACGATCCTCCGTCGGGCCGTCCACGTTCACCGGCCACTGGCCCTCCAGGGACGCGGGCCGCAGGCACGGGGGGCGAGCGGTGGCCGTGGGCACCGCAGGGGAGTCACCGGGGATGTCAACGGGGACGTCCGTGGGGTCAGGTGGGCCCTACGCACACACACACACACGATGCACAAAGACATAGATTCCTCAGTGAAGCCTGTAACAGACTTTTCGATTTAAAGCTTTCGTGACTGCAGGGATTCATCTTCTTGGTTCTTTCGGTAAAGTCACGTGGAAGGGAAATAATAAAATAATAAAACATCATAAAATACAAAAATGAAACATGATAAAATACAATTCTCAAACATAATAAAATACAATTGTGAGAATTGTATTTTATTTCGATCTAAAGCTTTCGTGACTGCAGGGATTCAACTTCTTGGTTTTTTCGGTAAAGTCACGTAGAATGGAAATAATAAAATAATAAAAATAAAACATAATGATATACAAATCTCACGACGTTTTGGCCACAACGCAAGCATAATAAAATAATAGAATTATTTTATTATGTTTTACTGTAACAGACGGTTGGGGCAAGTGCTGTTGGCGAGCTGCAAATATGAAGGCGGATCACGTGGGTGGGTGTGGGTGGCCAGCACGATGCACACTGACGACGATTCCTCCCTCCACGTGGTCTTTGTGTGGATGTGTGTCCGTCAAACTTCTTTCGCAAAGTATGTCCCCAACGGTGCTAATCGGATGTGCGGAGTATTGAGTCTATGGTGTAATGTTGAGTCTATGGTGCAGTGGTGAGTCTATGGTGCAGTGTTGAGTCTTTGGTGCAGTGGTGAGTCTATGGTGCAGTGTTGAGTCTATGGTGCAGTGGTGAGTCTTTGGTGCAGTGTTGAGTCTATGGTGCAGTGTTGAGTCTATGGGTAGTGTTGAGTCTATGGTGCAGTGTTGAGTCTATGGTGCAGTGTTGAGTCTATGGTGCAGTGGTGAGTCTATGGTGCAGTGTTGAGTCTATGGTGCAGTGTTGAGTCTATGGGTAGTGTTGAGTCTATGGTGCAGTGTTGAGTCTATGGTGCAGTGCTTGGTCTATGGTGCAGTGTTGAGTCTATGGTGCAGTGTTGAGTCTATGGTGCAGTGTTGAGTCTATGGTGCAGGGTTGAGTCTATGGGTAGTGTTGAGTTTATGGTGCAGTGTTGAGTCTATGGGTAGTGTTGAGTCTATGTTGCAGTGTTGAGTCTATGGTGCAGTGGTGAGTCTATGGGTAGTGTTGAGTCTATGGTGCGGTGCTGAGTCTATGGTGCAGTGTTGAGCCTATGTTGCAGTGTTGAGTCTATGGTGCAGTGTTGAGTCTATGGGTAGTGTTAAGTCTATGGTGCAGTGCTGAGTCTATGGGGCAGTGTTGAGTCTAGGGTGCAGTGTTGAGTCTATCGGTAGTGTTGAGTCTATGGTGCAGTGTTGAGTCTATGGTGCGGTGTTGAGTCTATGGTGCAGTGTTGAGCCTACAGGCAGTGTTGAGTCTATGGTGCAGTGCTGAGTCTATGGTGCAGGGTTGAGTCTATGGTGCAGTGTTGAGTCTATGGTGCAGTGTTGAGTCTATGGGTAGTGTTAAGTCTATGGTGCAGTGTTGAGTCTATGGTGCAGTGTTGAGTCTATGGTGCAGTGTTGAGTCTATGGTGCAGTGTTGAGTCTATGGTGCAGTATTGAGTCTATGGTGCAGTGTTGATTCTTTGGGTAGTGTTGAGTCTATGGTGCAGTGTCGAGTCTATGGGTAGTGTTAAGTCTATGGTGCAGTGCTGAGTCTACGGTGCAGGGTTGAGTCTATGGTGCAGTGTTGAGTCTACAGGCAGTGTTGAGTCTACAGGCAGTGTTGAGTCTATGGTGCAGTGCTGAGTCTATGGTGCAGGGTTGAGTCTATGGTGCAGTGTTGAGTCAATGGTGCAGTGTTGAGTCTATGGGGCAGTGTTGAGTCTATGGTGCAGTTTTGAGTCTATGGGCAGTGTTGAGTCTATGGTGCAGTGTTGAGTCTATGGGGCAGTGTTGAGTTTATGGTGCAGTGTTGAGTCTATGGGTAGTGTTGAGTCTATGGTGCGGTGCTGAGTCTATGGTGCAGTGTTGAGTCTATGGTGCAGTGTTGAGTCTATGGTGCAGTGTTGAGTTTATGGTGCAGTGTTAAGTCTATGGTGCAGTGTTGAGTCTACGGTGCAGTGTTGAGTCTATGGTGCAGTGTTGAGTCTATGGTGCAGTGTTGAGTCTATGGTGCAGTGTCGAGTCTATGGATAGTGTTAAGTCTATTGTGCAGTGTTGAGTCTATGGTGCAGTGCTGAGTCTATGGTGCAGTGCTAAGTCTATGGTGCAGTTTTGAGTCTATGGGTAGTGTTAAGTCTATGGTGCAGTGTTGAGTCTATGGAGCAGTGTTGAGTCTATGGTGCAGTGTTGAGTCTATGGTGCAGTGTCGAGTCTATGGTGCAGTGTGGAGTCTATGGTGCAGTGTTGAGTCTATGGTGCAGTGTTGAGTCTATGGTGCAGTGTTGAGTCTATGGTGCAGTGTTGAGTCTATGGTGCAGTGTTGAGTCTATGGTGCAGTGTTGAGTCTATGTTGCAGTGTTGAGTCTATGGCGCAGTGTTGTTGTACGGATTTGTAACTTCTTTCGCACCGTACGTAGCTAACCGTGCTAATCAGAGGTGTGGGGGGAAGGAGTGAGTGTGAGTAGGTGAGTCAGTGAGTGAGTGTGAGTGAGTGAGAGTGGGTGATTGTGGATGGGTGTGAGTGAGTAATTAAGTGTGAGTGAGTAGACCGGCTCTGGCTCCTGCCACCATGAGGGGTGGACAGTCCTATACTCGGGGCAGGAGACTGCCAAACAACAGGGAGTGGCTCTTCTTCTGAACAAAAGAATGAAGAGGGTGTGGGAGCGTGGCTGTGAGGTGTGGGAAGCTGTAAGCCCCAGGCTTCTTTGGCTCAGCTTTCCATCAACCAGGAGTGGTGGTCGTGGTTACTTATGCCACCACCGAAGATGAACATCCGTGGAGGGATGCAGGCAAGGCCGATGAGTCAGATGCCTTATATGACCTCCTGTCACAGGTGCTAGCTAAAATGGCCCCTCAGGATAGAGTCATCTTGTTGGGTGACTTTAATGCCGGAGTTGGTCATGATGCTGGCACCTGGTCTGGAGTGATTGGAAGGCATGGGCCAAATAAGCTCAATAACAACAGTAGGAGTCTTCTAGAGTTTTGTGCAGCCAATGGGCTTGTAATTACCAACACGCTGTTCCGGCATCGGAAAATCCACACAACATCATGGATGCATGCCTGGTCCAAGCAAAAACATCTGCTGGACTACATAGTGACAGAACAGCAGATGCAGGCCCATGTCCTTGACACCAGAACCTACCGTGGAGTTGATCTGCCTACTGACCAATGGCTTGTCATCTGTAAGATGTACCTGCCATTCTTCCACTCCGGTGGTGGGTGCACACCCAGGACCCCATTCAAACCCATAGTGACCTGGGCTCAGCTAGCTGATGAAAGCTGTAAGCGAGAATTTCATCATTGCTTGCAGCTGGGGTGGCATCGTTCCCGACTTCTCCTGATGTCGAGGAGAAATGGTCGAGGTTTAGGACTGTGGCTCATGCAGCTACAATGGCTGTATTGGGTACACGTTCCAAACCCCCCCAGAGACCCTGGCTGACAAAGGAGGTGTTCACGCTGGCTGAGAAAAAGCGCTAGGCCAACTCTCATCGGCTACAGCATCCCTTGTCGGAGAATGAGGAGGCTTACTGCAGCCTTCGCTCGGAGGTTCGGAGAGCCGTGAGGCGCTGCAAGGATGGGTGGTGGTCGCGGGTTGCTGAAGAGATGGAGTCTGCCTCAATGGCCCACGATCACAAATCCCTATTTAATTCCATCAAAAAAGTAACCTGCAGCGCCACACCTATTACCATCATTAGGGGAAAAACGGTGATCCAATCTCCGACCCCCAGGAACAGGTTTGCAGATTTGCTGAGCATTTCTGTGAAGTCCTGGGGGAGGGGAAATCCCTCCACATGGAAAACATCGTGAGACAAAGTGGGGATGACCCTGCTGAGGCTGGAAGAGGAAGTCACCCCTTGTGAGTTGCTGTCTGAGGTGACAGCTGTTGAGGAAGTACTGAAGGCTATACAGAGTCTGGGACCAGGAAAGGCACCGGGCAGAGATGATCTCCCAAGCGAACTGCTGAGGGAGGGTGGCGTTTGTGCACAGACTACCCTACATGGCATCATATCAACAGTCTGGACCACTGGACGGGTTCCGCAGGACTGGAAGGATGCCCTGGTGGTCCCCATCTTTAAGAAGGGAGACCGCACTGACTGTAACAACTACAGGGGCTTCTCACTCCTCAGTGTGCCGGGAAAGGTTCTCGCAAGGATTATTCAACACCGCCTTGCCAGGAACGCTGAGGAGAGGCTTGCGGAGCCCCAATGTGGTTTCAAGAAATGGTGGTCCTGCACAGATGCCATATTTTCTGTCCGTCTGCTACAGCAGAGGTGTACGGAATTCCAACAAGACCTACATCTCTGCTTTATTGACCTGGTCAATGCCTATGATACCATCAGTAGGCCTGGGCTCTGGGTTGTTCTTCGTGCTTGCGGAGTCCCTGACCCGCTGCTCACGATCATTAAGGACCTTCATGATGGTGAGCGGGCCTGGGTAAAACTACGTGGCCGGGAGTCGGAGCCATTCCCTGTTCACCTTGGGGTGCGACAGGGATGTCCTCTGCCTCAAACATTATTTCACATCTATTTCGACCACGTAGTTCGTGAAGCCTTCAGTAGCTGTACCGGAGGAATTTCCATCTGGTACAGATACAATGGGAGGCTGATCAATGCCCGCGTGCGGTCAAGGGATGGCTCCCTATTGGTCAACCCCGTTATGTACCTGGTAATTGTGGCTCACTCAGAGGAGGAGTTGGGGCCTTACCATCAGCCCCACCATGGAGAGAGTGGAGAGTTTCCCACACCTGGGCAGTGTGCTCATGACCAGCTCTGGTTTTACAGCAGAGGTCTCATTCCGAATCAGTCGAGCGGCAATATCATTTCATCGGTTGCATAACGCTGTGTGGAAGCTACCTGGTCTGTTGCTCCACACGAAACTTCGGGTCTTCTTGGCCACGGTCATTCCCTCCCTTCTCTACGCTTGCGAAACGTGGACCCCCCTAATGCAACATCTTCGCCGGTTGGAAACATTTAGGTTGGCCTGCCTATGATCAATCCTGGGTTTAACCAGGATGGATTGTGTGAGGAGCTCACAAATCCTTGAAAGATCTGGGCAAAGTCCCATCGGTGAGCTCCTCCGGCAGGCAAGGCTGCGTTGGCTGAGTCATGTAGCCCGCATGCCCAGCCACCGCATGCCTAAACAGCTTTTGTTCGGCCGGATCGAGGGGGCTAAACTGGCGCGGCACGGGCTAGAGAAGAGATGGAGTGATGTGGTACAGAAGGGCGTGGAGCTGAGTGGACTTGCCGATGACTGGTGCCAGCGGTGTCAAGATCGGCCTCTGTGGAGGAGGCTCGTGAAGAACGCTACTGGGCAGTTGGAGGCAGTCGCCCTCCAACAACAACGGAGGGTCGAGGAGCAACGCTCACAACAATGAAAAGAGTGCCGGGTGGCTAAAGCACAGCAAGTTGGCATAGTAAGGGGCACAGGTGGTGCATCAGCCAGTCATCTCAGTCAGTCGACCCGTGGCACCTGGGTCTGCCCCGTGACCTCCTGCCAGCGGGCGTTCGACACTTCGCGTGGCCTCAATGTGCACATAGCCTGGCACAAGCGTCGTGGTGACGTCACCGCCACTTAGTGGTAAATGGCGGTTGTTGTTGTGAGTGAGTGTGGGTGAGTGTGAGTGAGTGCGGGTGATTGTGAGTGAGTGTTAGTGGGTGAGTGAGTGGGTGGGTGGGTGAGTGAGTGGGTGGGTGGGTGGGTGAGTGAGTGAGTGGGTCGGTGAGTGAGTGGGTAAGTGTGAGTGAGTGCGGGTGAGTGTGAGTGAGTGCGGGTGATTGTGAGTGAGTGAGTGTTAGTGGTTGGGTGGGTGAGTTGGTGGGTGGGTGAGTGAGTGAGTGGGTGGGTGAGTGGGTGAGAGTGAGTGGGTAAGTGGGTGAGAGTGGGTGAGTGTGAGTGAGTAAGTGTGAGTGTGGGGTGAGGTGGATCATCTCACCTCATTGGTCCTTTCCATGCGCAAAGGCCCAAATCCTGGCGGACGCCTGAGCTGCAGCTACACACACACATGACAAAGACAAAGATCCCCAGCTAGCTTATAACACACTGTAGGGGCAAGTGCTGTTAGCTAGTAGCAGCAGCGCCTATGAAGGCTACCGACACTGTGGCACACGAGGGGGTGGGTGGCCAGCACCACGCCCGGTCACCTTTGTCTCCTAATGGCTGATTACTACACTCAACTGCACATAGTTCCGGGCCTTCTAGAGGTTCTGTTCCTGAGTCGATTTGTTGTGAAGTCCAACTTTACTCCTCTCGATTACGAACACGTTGTACGGTGTGTACACTAAACACGTGGAATGGATTCAAACGTATTATCATCTCTTGGTGATGTAGATGCCACCGGTTCTTCATATTCTTCAGATGTAGATGACACTGGTTATTCATATTATTCAGATGTAGATGCCACTGGATCTTCACATTCTTCAGATGAAGATGCCATTGGTTCTTCACGTTCTGCAGATGTCACTGGTTCTTCATGTTCTGCAGATGTAGATGCTACTGGTTCTTCATGTTCTTCAGATGTAGATGCCGCTGGTTCTTAACGTTCTGCAGATGTAGATGCCGCTGGTTCTTAACGTTCTGCAGATGTAGATGCCACTGGTTATTCACGTTCTGCAGATGTAGATGCCACTGGTTATTCACGTTCTGCAGATGTAGATGCCACTGGTTCTTCACGTTCTGCAGATGTAGATGCCACTGGTTCTTCCCGTTCTGCAGATGTAGATACCACTGGTTCTTCACGTTCTGCAGATGTAGATGCCACTGGTTCTTCACGTTCTGCAGATGTAGATGCCACTGGTTCTTCACGTTCTTCAGATATAGATGCCACTGGTTATTCACGTTCTGCAGATGTAGATGCCACTGGTTCTTCACGTTCTGCAGATGTAGATGCCACTGGTTCTTCACGTTCTGCAGATGTAGATGTTACTGGTTCTTCACGTTCTGCAGATGTAGATGCCACTGGTTATTCACGTTCTGCAGATGTAGATGCCGCTGGTTCTTAACGTTCTTCAGATGTAGATGCAACTGGTTCTACACGCCCTCAGATGTAGATGTCACTGGTTCTTCATGTTCTGCAGATGTAGATGCCACTGGTTCTTCACGTTCTGCAGATGTAGATGTCACTCTTTCTTTTTGTTCTTCAGATGTAGATGCCACTGGTTATTCACGTTCTGCAGATGTAGATGTTACTGGTTCTTCATGTTCTGCAGATGTAGATGCCACTGGTTCTTCACGTTCTGCAGATGTAGATGCTACTGGTTCTTCACGTTCTTCAGATATAGATGCCACTGGTTATTCACGTTCTGCAGATGTAGACGCCGCTGGTTCTTAACGTTCTTCAGATGTAGATGCCACGGGTTCTTCACGTTCTGTAGATGTAGACGCCACTGGTTCTACACGCCCTCACATGTAGATGTCACTGGTTCTTCACGTTCTGCAGATGTAGTTGCCATTGCTTCTTCACGTTCTGCAGATGTAGATGTCACTGGTTCTTCACGTTCTGCAGATGTAGTTGCCACGGGTTCTTCACGGTCTGCAGATGTAGATGCCACTGGTTCTTCAGGTTCTAGAGATGTAGATGCCACTGGTTCTTCATGTTCTGCATATGTAGATGTCACTGGTTCTTCACGTTCTGCAGATGTAGATGCCACTGGTTCTTCACGTTCTGCAGATGTAGATGCCGCTGGTTCTTCGCGTTCTGCAGATGTAGATGCCACTGGTTCTTCACGTTCTGCAGATGTAGATGCCGCTGGTTCCTCACGTTCTGCAGATGTAGATGTCACTGGTTCTTCATGTTATTCAGATGTAGATGCCACTGGTTCTTCACCTTCTACAGATGTAGATGCCACTGGTTCTTCATGTTCTACAGATGTAGATGCCCCCGGTTCTTCACGTTCTGCAGATGTAGATACCACCGGTTCTTCACGTTCTGCAGATGTAGATGCCACTGGTTCTTCACCTTCTACAGATGTAGATGCCACTGGTTCTTCATGTTTTACAGATATAGATGCCACCGGTTCATCACGTTCTGCAGATGTAGATGCCACTGGTTCTTCACGTTCTAGAGATGTAGATGCCACTGGTTCTTCACGTTCTGCAGATGTAGATGCCACTGGTTCTTCACGTTCTGCAGATGTAGATGTCACTCGTTCTTCACGTTCTGCAGATGTAGATGCCACTGGTTCTTCATGTTCTGCAGATGTAGATACCACTGGTTCTTCACGTTTTAGAGATGTAGATGCCACTGGTTCTTCACGTTCTGCAGATGTAGATGCCACTGGTTCTTCACGTTCTGCAGATATAGATGCCACTGGTTCTTCATGTTCTGCAGATGTAGATGCCACTGGTTCTTCACGTTCTGCAGATGTAGATGCCACTGGTTCTTCATGTTCTGCAGATGTAGATGCCACTGGTTCTTCATGTTCTGAACATGTAGATGCCGCTGGTTCTTTATGTTCTGCAGATATAGATGCCACTGGTTCTTCACGTTCTGCAGATGTAGATGCCACTGGTTCTTCACGTTCTGCAGATGTAGATGCCACTGGTTCTTCACGTTCTGCAGATGTAGATGCCACTGGTTCTTCACGTTCTGCAGATGTAGATGCCACTGGTTCTTCACGTTCTGCAGATGTAGATGCCACTGGTTCTTCACGTTCTACAGATGTAGATGCCACTGGTTCTTCACGTTCTGCAGATGTAGATGCCACTGGTTCTTCACGTTCTGCAGATGTAGATGCCACTGGTTCTTCACGTTCTGCAGATGTAGATGCCACTGGTTCTTCACGTTCTGCAGATGTAGATGCCACTGGTTCTTCACGTTCTGCAGATGTAGATGCCACTGGTTCTTCACGTTCTACAGATGTAGATGCCACTGGTTCTTCACGTTCTGCAGATGTAGATGCCACTGGTTCTTCACGTTCTACAGATGTAGATGCCACTGGTTCCTCACGTTCTGCAGATGTAGATGCCACTGGTTCTTCACGTTCTGCAGATGTAGATGCCGCTGGTTCTTCACGTTCTTCAGATGTAGATGCCACTGGTTATTCACGTTCTGTAGATGTAGACGCCACTGGTTCTTCACGTTCTGTAGATGTAGATGCCACTGGTTCTTCACGTTCTGCAGATGTAGATGCCACTGGTTCTTCACGTTCTGCAGATGTAGATGCCACTGGTTCTTCACGTTCTGCAGATGTAGATGCCGCTGGTTCTTCACGTTCTGTAGATGTAGACGCCACTGGTTCTATACGCCCTCAGATGTAGATGTCACTGGTTCTTCATGTTCTGCAGATGTAGATGCCGCTGGTTCTTCACGTTCTGTAGATGTAGACGCCACTGGTTCTATACGCCCTCAGATGTAGATGCCACTGGTTCTTCACGTTCTGCAGATGTAGTTGCCACGGGTTCTTCACGTTCTGCAGATGTAGATGTCACCACCGGCATCTATTGAACTTATGACTCTCGGTCCGAACGGGCAACTGGATGTACGGTGCCAGGTTTGTTCGTATCTCTGAATATTCGTTTAGTCGAGCGTTCGTAAGTAAAGAAGTCCTTGTACGCATTTGAGGCCGAGTCGACCTAAGGGAGGCCAAGGACCGGGTCTCGGTTAATCGTTACAAAAGTTGTCCGTGCGCGGGAATCGAACTCGGGGCGTCGGTGTTTGTAACAGCCGCGGAGTGGTGAGTCGTGGTGAGGAGTAGTGAGGAGTGGTGAGGAGTGTTAAGTGGGGTGGTGAGTAGTGGTGAGGGGTGAGGAATGAGTGGTGGTAAGGAGTGGTGAATGGTGAGGAGTGGTGAGGAGTAGGGAGGCTTTGTGAGGAGTGGGGAGTGGTGAGTGGGGTGGTGAGGATGGTGGTGAGTGGTGAGGAGTGGTGGTGAGTGGTGTGGAGTTCTGATGAGTGGTGAGGAGTGGTGACGAGTGGTGAGTGGGGGTGGTGAGTCATGGTGAGTGGGGGTATTGAGTTCGGGTGAGTGGTGACTTGGGGTGGTGAGTGGTGGTGAGTGATTGGTGAGTATGGGTGGTGAGTGGTGGTGAGTGGGTGGTGAGTGGATGGTGAGTGATCGTGAGTGGGGGTAGTGAGTGAGTGGTGAGTGAGTGGTGAGTGGTTGTGAGTGAGTGGTGGTGAGTGGTGGTGAGTGGGGGTGGTGAGTGGGTGGTTAGTGGTGGTGAGTGGTGAGTGAGTGGTGAGTGGGGGTGGTGAGTGATGAGTGGTGAGTGGTGGTGAGTGGGTGGTGAGTAGATGGTGAGTGGTGGTGAGTGAGTGGTGAGTGAGTGGTGAGTGGGGGTGGTGAGTGAGTGGTGGTGGTGAGTGGTGTGGTTAGTGGTGGTGAGTGGGTGGTGAGTGAGTGAGTGGTGAGTGAGTGGTGAGTTGTGGTGGTGAGTGAGTGGTGAGTTGGGGTGGTGAGTGAGTGGTGAGTGAGTGAGTGAGTGGTGAGCAGTGAGTTGGGGTGGTGAGTGAGTGGTGAGTGGTGAGTGAGTGGTGAGTGAGTGGTGAGTTGGGGTGGTGAGTGGTGAGTGAGTGGTGAGTGAGTGTTGAGTTGGGGTGGTGAGTGAGTGGTGAGTTGGGGTGAGTGAGTGGTGAGTGAGTGTGAGTTGGGGTGGTGAGTGAGTGGTGAGTTGGGGTGGTGAGTGAGTGGTGAGTGAGTGGTGAGTGAGTGGTGAGTTGGGGTGGTGAGTTGGGGTGGTGAGTGAGTGGTGAGTTGGGGTGGTGAGTGAGTGGTGAGTGAGTGGTGAGTTGGGGTGGTGAGTGAGTGGTGAGTGAGTGGTGAGTGAGTGGTGAGTTGTGGTGGTGAGTGAGTGGTGAGTTGGGGTGAGTGAGTGGTGAGTGAGTGGTGAGTTGGGGTGGTGAGTGAGTGGTGAGTGGTAAGTTGGGGTAGTGAGTGAGTGGTGAGTTGGGGTGGTGAGTAAGTGGTGAGTTGGGGTGGTGAGTGAGTGGTGAGTTGGGGTGGTGAGTAAGTGGTGAGTTGGGGTGGTGAGTGAGTGGTGAGTGAGTGGTGAGTGAGTGAGTGAGTGGTGAGTTGGGGTGGTGAGTGAGTGGTGAGTGGTGAGTTGGGGTGGTGAGTGAGTGATGAGTTGGGGTAGTGAGTGAGTGGTGAGTTGGGGTGGTGAGTGAGTGGTGAGTGAGTGGTGAGTTGGGGTGGTGAGTGAGTGGTGAGTTGGGGTAGTGAGTGAGTGGTGAGTTGGGGTGGTGAGAGAGTGGTGAGTTGGGGTGGTGAGTGAGTGGTGAGTTGGGGTAGTGAGTGAGTGGTGAGTTGGGGTGGTGAGTGAGTGGTGAGTGTTGAGTTGGGGTGGTGAGTGAGTGGTGAGTTGGGGTAGTGAGTGAGTGGTGAGTGAGTGGTGGTGAGTGGTGAGTGAGTTGGGGTGGTGAGTGAGTGGTGAGTTGGGAGTGAGGTGAGTGAGTGGTGAGTCGAGTGAGTGGTGAGTTGGGGTGAGGTGATGTGTATAGTTCGTTGTTTGGAGGTTGCTGGTGGTGATTGAGTGTGCTTGAGTAGGGAAGGTTCTGCGTGACTGTGAGTGCGTATTTGCTAATCGTGTGAGTGGTGAGTGGTAAGTTGGCGGGTAGTGAGTGAGTAGTGAGTGAGTGAGTGGTGAGTTGGGGTGGTGAGTGAGTGGTGAGTGGTGAGTTGGGGTGGTGAGTGAGTGATGAGTTGGGGTAGTGAGTGAGTGGTGAGTTGGGGTGGTGAGTGAGTGGTGAGTGAGTGGTGAGTTGGGGTGGTGAGTGAGTGGTGAGTTGGGGTAGTGAGTGAGTGGTGAGTTGGGGTGGTGAGAGAGTGGTGAGTTGGGGTGGTGAGTGAGTGGTGAGTTGGGGTAGTGAGTGAGTGGTGAGTTGGGGTGGTGAGTGAGTGGTGAGTGTTGAGTTGGGGTGGTGAGTGAGTGGTGAGTTGGGGTAGTGAGTGAGTGGTGAGTGAGTGAGTGGTGGTGAGTGGTGAGTGAGTTGGGGTGGTGAGTGAGTGGTGAGTTGGGGTAGTGAGTGAGTGGTGAGTGAGTGGTGAGTACCCCCACCTCTGGAGCCTGTACCAGGGAAGGTTCCACGGAATCGTTCCCAGGCGGGATATCAGGGCTGTCATTTAAAGGCCCCATTCCTGATAGCCACTTCATTGGCTACACAAGGGGCACGCGGGGGGGGGGGGGGGGGGGCACCGGGGGGGGGGCACGGGGGAGGGGCACGCCGCGGGGGGGGGGGCACGGGGGGGGGGGGCACGGGGTGGTAGTGGGGGCGAGTGGGGGTGGGTGCCACGGGGGTCATGGAGAGACCCGCGGGGGTGGTAGACACGGAGGGAGGGGAGGGAGCGGAGCGAGGGGAGGGGGAGGGGGGAGAGGGAGGGGAGGTAATGCCAGATTTGGAATCAGCACCCCGCAAAATTACCTTAAAACCGTGGGAATACCTTATGCCAGAAAAAGTGTGTTGACCAGTGTAAGCAAAAAACCCGACATGATGAACGAAGCAAAGTGCCGAAAGACCGAGCATCTTTCTGTTTCTTCTGATAATGTAATACCGTTGAGGACTCTTGGACGCCGGGGTCGAGGCACACGTATTTATTCCGCAACAGTTGTCACAACCGCGGACATACAACACTGGAGGGGGTATCGGCCCCCTCACCCGGCTAGCTGGGAATACACTGCTAGCTATCTCTGACCTACCTCCTAGTCCTCCACTAACGGGCTAGGGGAGGCTGTCTGGCCCGACACTGGTAAGTCGGGCTACGGTACCCGGAGTCCCAGAGCACTAGCTCTGGTTCTCGGGACCACGCCGCTGGCTCGGTCGTGCGCGGCCCTGACAAGGGCGGCGTCCCAGGGGAGTCCAGGGCTCTAGCTAGACGATCTTCGCTCTTCACTGGTTTAGCTTTAACATTCTGCCCCGAGCCCTCTGACACATCCCCCTTTATACTCAACCCCCCGCTGAGGGGTGGGGCCCCGGGCTGCCTGGCGCGGACGTCGTTGAGAGCACCCCCCCCCCCCGTGCACTCACGTAGCCCCGCCCACTGTGTTTGTTTCCCATAAGCTGCCATGCATAACGGCTCTCTCTCTAACACCCCTACAATAAGATAAAGAGGAGTCGGAGGAGGTCACCACGAGGCATCTACAACCGCCCCGGGGACTGCCCCATCAGCCCTCGCTTGTCGTTATCGCCGTCCAAGGTCCGTCGTTTTGTCCCCACCATCAATGCCAGGAGACTCTGAGCCTCATCACCCCCACCCCTTACACCCCACACCCAACCCCCCCCCCCCCCTTTGGTCCAACAAGCACGTTCCTGCGACGTTCAATGCAATGCTGCCCAACTATTCTGCTGCTGCTGCTGCTGCTACGTTGGTGGCAACTGTGTTCAAGTCGAGTGGTGGTGGGGTCAGCTTGGGGTCAGCTTGGGGTTAGGGTGGGGTCAGAGTGGGGTCAGTGGAGTCAGGGTTGGGTCAATGTAGGGTCAGGGTGGGGTCAGGTTGGTGTGTTGGGGTCAGGGTGAGGTCAAGGTGGGGTCAGGGTGGGGTCCGGGTGGGGTCCGTGTGGGGTGTTGGGGTCAGGGGTGGTGTGTTGGGGTCAGGGTGGGGTCAGGGTGGGGTGTTGGGGGTCAGGCTGGGGTCAGGGTAGGGTCAGGGTGGGGTCAGGGTGGGGTCAGGCTGGGGTCAGGGTGGGGGTCAGGGTGGGGTCAGGGTGGGCTGTTTGGTGTCAGGGTAGGGTCAGGGTGGGGTCAGGGTGAAGGTTCTGACCATAGCGCCAACCTGGCGCGGCACCTCCATCAGGTTACAGCACACAGCAGACTCGACTCTCTTCAGCCAGGGTTACAAAGTAGACAGAGGCGAAGCAGGTGCCACTCACCTGCACACACAGACACACACACAGACACACACACAGACACAGAGACACACACACAGAGACACACACAGACACAGAGACACACACACACAGACACAGAGACACACAGACATATACACACCGCACACAACCAGGACACAGTCACACACACAGACATACACAGTCACACACACATACATATACACACAGACACACACACATATACAGACATACACAGACACACACACACAGACATATACACACCGCACACACACATACACAGTCACACACCATACATAGTCACACACACACATACACACACATACATATACACACCGCACACACACACACACACAGACAGACACACACACACAGACATATACACACGAAACACGCATATACACAGTCACACACACAGACATATACACACAGACACACACACATACACAGACACACACACACACATACACAGTCACACACACACAGACATATACACACAGACACACACACATACACAGACACAGACATACACACACCGCACACACACAGACATATACACACAGACACACACACACACAGACATATACACACAGACACACACACATACACAGACACAGACATACACCACACCGCACACACACAGACATATACACACAGACACACACACACACAGACATACACACTCCACAGACATATACACACAGACACACACACAGTCACACACACAGACATATACACACAGACACACACACATATACAGACATACATACACAGTCACACACACACATACACAGACACATACACAGACACACACACAGACATATACACACCGCACACACACATACACACACACACAGACACACACATACACAGACACACACACACACACAGACACACACACATACACACACACAGACACACACACACACAGACACGCACACATACACACACACAGACACACACACGCACAGACACACACACACACACAGTCACACACACAGACATACACACTCCGCACACACACATACACACACACAGACACACACACAAAGACAAAGGTCCCCCGTGTAGCCTTAGCAGACGGGGTTTGTAGCGGTCAGTCCTACACTACGCTGCGACCCCATCAAGTCGAGTTCCATCAACAACGCCAGCGACGTTTATCGACCCTGCTGGGCCTCCCCTAGGTCGACTCAGCCTCAAATGAGTACCTGGTGCGGTTTGTAGTAAACATCGTCACTGGGGAGACAAAGGCGGCCGGGCGTGGTGCTGGCCAACCACCCCCTCGTGTGCCACAGTGCCGGTAGCCTTCATAGGTGCTCGCTAACAGCACTTGCCCCCAACAGTCTGTTAAGGCTACACTGGGGACCTTCGTGTGTCTGTGTGTGTGTGTCTGTCTGTGTACGTGTGTGCGTGTCTGTGTGTGTATCTTTGTCTTGTGTGTGTCTGTGTGTATGTATCTTTGTCTGTTTGTGTGTGTCTGTGTGTGTGTCTCTGTCTGTGTATGTGTATGTCTGTGTGTGTGTGTGCGTGTCTGTGTGTATCTTTGTCTTGTGTGTGTGTGTCTGTTTGTATATATCCTTGTCTGTTTGTGTCTGTCTGTGTGTGTGTGTCTGTGTATGTGTGTGCGTGTCTGTGTGTGTGTCTCTGTCTGTGTATGTGTATGTCTGTGTGTGCCTGTATCTGTATGTGTATGTGTGTGTCTGTCTGTGTGTGTCTGTATCTGTATGTGTATGTGTGTCTGTCTGTGTGTGTGTCTCTTGTATCTGTCTGTGTATGTGTGTGCGTGTCTGTGTGTATCTTTGTCTTGTGTGTGTCTGTGTGTATGTATCTTTGTCTGTTTGTGTGTGTCTGTCTGTGCATGTGTCTGTCTGTGCATGTGTGTGCGTGTCTGTGTGTGTGTCTCTGTATGTATATGTGTGTCTGTGTGTGCGTATCTGTCTCTGTCTGTGTATGTGTGCTAACAGCACTTGCCCCAACGGTCTGTTAAGGCTACACGGGGGATCTTTGTCTTTGTATGTCTTTGTGTACGTATCTATATGTATATGAATACGATGTATAAGGTACTCACAGTACGATACGGAAGGCACTCACGGTCCTGCGTGCTTTGCAAGCGGCGCTGCACTGAGATTTACCTCCCGCTGGTCCAAAGGTGAGTTTGTGTACCTGGCTCAACCACCCACAAAGGTGAGCGTGGTGACCTCACTCACTCACAAAGGTGATAGTGGTGACCTGACTCATCTACAAAGGTGATTATTGGGTGAGTGGGTGGGTGAGTGGGTGGGTAGGTGGGTGGGTGAGTGGGTGAGTGGGTGGGTGGGTGGGTAGGTGGGTGGGTGAGTGGGTGGATGAGTGGGTGGATGAGTGGGTGAGTGATTGAGTGGGTGAGTGGGTGAGTGATTGAGTGAATGAGTGGGTGAGTGAGTGAGTGGGTGAGTGAGTGAATGAGTGGGTGAGTGAGTGGGTGAGTGAGTGAGTGGGTGAGTGGGTGAGCCGGTAACGATCTCGTTACCACCTGGGCAGGGTGGCGTCAGGGTCGACTCAGCCTGAAATGAGTTCCCGGTGCGGTAGTATAGTAAACATCGCGACTGGGGAGACAAAGGCGGCCGGGTGTGCGTGGTGCCGGCCACGCACCCAGCCCCTCGTGTGCCCTGCCGGCATTCACAGGCACAGCCATAACTCGCTAACAGCACTTGCCCCGACATTCCGCGTGGGCTACACGGGGGCACTTTTGCCTTTGCGTGTCCTCTCTTTGCTTTATGTAAACCCCCACCTCTCGCTCGCTCGCTCGCTCTCTCGATCCCTCGCTCGCTCCCTCGCTCGCTCGCTCGATCCCTCGCTCGCTCGCTCTCTCCCTCGCTCGCTCTCTCGATCCCTCGCTCGCTCGCTCTCTCGCTCGCTCGCTCTCTCGATCCCTCGCTCTCTCGATCCCTCGATCCCTCACTCGCTCTCTCGATCCCTCGCTCGCTCGCTCTCTCGCTCGCTCTCTCGATCCCTCGCTCGCTCGCTCGCTCGCTCTCTCGATCCCTCGCTCGCTCGCTCGCTCTCTCGATCTCTCGCTCGCTCTCTCGATCCCTCGCTCGCTCTCTCGATCCCTCGCTCTCTCGATCCCTCGATCCCTCGCTCGCTCGATCCCTCGCTCGCTCGCTCGCTCGATCCCTCGCTCGCTCGATCCCTCGCTCGCTCGCTCGCTCGATCCCTCGCTCGCTCGATCCCTCGCTCGCTCGATCCCTCGCTCGCTCGATCCCTCGCTCGCTCGATCCCTCGCTCGCTCGATCCCTCGCTCGCTCGATCTCTCGATTCCTCGCTCGCTCGCTCTCTCGATCCCTCGCTCGCTCGCTCTCTCGATCCCTCGCTCGCTCGCTCTCTCGATCTCTCGATCCCTCGCACGCTCGCTCGCTCGCTCTCTCGATCTCTCGATCCCTCGCTCGCTCTCTCGATCCCTCGCTCGCTCGATCCCTCGCTCGCTCGCTCACTCTCTCGATCCCTCGCTCGCTCGCTCACTCTCTCGATCTCTCGCTCGCTCGCTCGCTCTCTCGATCCCTCGCTCGCTCTCTCGATCCCTCGCTCGCTCTCTCGATCCCTCGCTCGCTCGATCCCTCGCTCTCTCGATCCCTCGCTCGCTCGCTCTCCTCGATCCCTCGCTCGCTCGATCCCTCGCTCTCTCGATCCCTCGCTCACTCGATCCCTCGCTCTCTCGATCCCTCGCTCTCTCGATCCCTCGATCCGTCGCTCGCTCTCTCGATCCCTCGCTCTCTCGCTCTCTCGCTCGCTCGCTCTCTCGATCCCTCGCTCGCTCGCTCTCTCGATCCCTCGCTCGCTCGCTCTCTCGATCGCTCGCTCTCTCTCTCGTTCCCTCGCTCGCTCGCTCTCTCGATCCCTCGCTCGCTCGCTCTCTGGATCCCTCGCTCGCTCGCTCTCTCGATCCCTCGCTCGCTCTCTCGATCCCTCGCTCGCTCTCTCGATCCCTCGCTCGCTCTCTCGATCCCTCGCTCGCTCGCTCTCTCGATCCCTCGCTCGCTCGATCCCTCGCTCTCTCGATCCCTCGCTCACTTGATCCCTCGCTCTCTCGATCCCTCGATCCCTCGCTCTCTCGCTCTCTCGCTCGCTCGCTCTCTCGATCCCTCGCTCGCTCGCTCTCTCGATCCCTCGCTCGCTCGCTCTCTCGATCCCTCGCTCGCTCGCTCTCTCGATCCCTCGATCCCTCACTCTCTCGATCCCTCGCTCTCTCGATCCCTCGCTCGCTCGCTCTCTCGATCCCTCGCTCGCTCGATCTCTCGATTCCTCGCTCGCTCGCTCTCTCGATTCCTCGCTCGCTCGCTCTCTCGATCCCTCGCTCGCTCGCTCTCTCGATCTCTCGATCCCTCGCACGCTCGCTCGCTCGCTCTCTCGATCTCTCGATCCCTCGCTCGCTCTCTCGATCCCTCGCTCGCTCGCTCGATCCCTCGCTCGCTCGCTCACTCTCTCGATCCCTCGCTCGCTCGCTCACTCTCTCGATCTCTCGCTCGCTCTCTCGATCCCTTGCTCGCTCGCTCTCTCGATCCCTCGCTCGCTCGCTCTCTCGATCCCTCGCTCGCTCGATCCCTCGCTCTCTCGATCCCTCGCTCGCTCACTCTCTCGATCCCTCGCTCGCTCGATCCCTCGCTCTCTCGATCCCTCGCTCGCTCACTCTCTCGATCCCTCGCTCACTCGATCCCTCGCTCTCTCGATCCCTCGCTCTCTCGATCCCTCGATCCGTCGCTCGCTCTCTCGATCCCTCGCTCTCTCGCTCTCTCGCTCGCTCGCTCTCTCGATCCCTCGCTCTCTCAATCCCTCGCTCGCTCTCTCGATCCCTCGCTCGCTCGCTCTCTCGATCCCTCGCTCGCTCGCTCTCTCGATCCCTCGCTCGCTCGCTCGCTCTCTCGATCCCTCGATCCCTCACTCTCTCGATCCCTCGCTCTCTCGATCCCTCGCTCGCTCGCTCTCTCGATCCCTCGCTCGCTCGCTCTCTCGATCCCTCGCTCGCTCGCTCGCTCTCTCGATCCCTCGATCCCTCACTCTCTCGATCCCTCGCTCTCTCGATCCCTCGCTCTCTCGCTCTCTCGCTCGCTCGCTCTCTCGATCCCTCGCTCGCTCGCTCTCTCGATCCCTCGCTCGCTCGCTCTCTCGATCCCTCGATCCTTCACTCTCTCGATCCCTCGCTCTCTCGATCCCTCGCTCGCTCGCTCTCTCGATCCCTCGCTCGCTCGATCTCTCGATTCCTCGCTCGCTCGCTCTCTCGATTCCTCGCTCGCCTCGCTCTCTCGATCCCTCGCTCGCTCGCTCTCTCGATCTCTCGATCCCTCGCACGCTCGCTCGCTCGCTCTCTCGATCTCTCGATCCCTCGCTCGCTCTCTCGATCCCTCGCTCGCTCGATCCCTCGCTCGCTCGCTCACTCTCTCGATCCCTCGCTCGCTCGCTCACTCTCTCGATCTCTCGCTCGCTCTCTCGATCCCTTGCTCGCTCGCTCTCTCGATCCCTCGCTCGCTCGCTCGCTCTCTCGATCCCTCGCTCGCTCGATCCCTCGCTCTCTCGATCCCTCGCTCGCTCACTCTCTCGATCCCTCGCTCGCTCGATCCCTCGCTCTCTCGATCCCTCGCTCGCTCACTCTCTCGATCCCTCGCTCACTCGATCCCTCGCTCTCTCGATCCCTCGCTCTCTCGATCCCTCGATCCGTCGCTCGCTCTCTCGATCCCTCGCTCTCTCGCTCTCCTCGCTCGCTCGCTCTCTCGATCCCTCGCTCTCTCAATCCCTCGCTCGCTCTCTCGATCCCTCGCTCGCTAGCTCTCTCGATCCCTCGCTCGCTCGCTCTCTCGATCCCTCGCTCGCTCGCTCGATCCCTCGATCCCTCACTCTCTCGATCCCTCGCTCTCTCGATCCCTCGCTCGCTCGCTCTCTCGATCCCTCGCTCGCTCGCTCTCTCGATCCCTCGCTCGCTCGCTCTCTCGATCCCTCGCTCGCTCGCTCTCTCGATCCCTCGCTCGCTCGCTCTCTCGATCCCTCGCTCGCTCGCTCTCTCGATCCCTCGCTCGCTCGCTCTCTCGATCCCTCGCTCGCTCGCTCTCTCGCTCTCTCGATCCCTCGCTCTCTCGATCCCTCGATCCCTCGCTTTCTCGATCCCTCGCTCGCTCGCTCTCTCGATCCCTCGCTCGCTCTCTCGATCCCTCGCTCGCTCTCTCGATCCCTCGCTCGCTCTCTCGATCCCTCGCTCGCTCGCTCTCTCGATCACTCGCTCGATCCCTCGCTCGCTCGCTCTCTCGATCTCTCGATCCCTCGCACGCTCGCTCGCTCGCTCTCTCGATCTCTCGATCCCTCGCTCGCTCTCTCGATCCCTCGCTCGCTCGCTCGATCCCTCGCTCGCTCGCTCACTCTCTCGATCCCTCGCTCGCTCGCTCACTCTCTCGATCTCTCGCTCGCTCGCCTCGCTCTCTCGATCCCTTGCTCGCTCGCTCGCTCTCTCGATCTCTCGCTCGCTCGCTCGCTCTCTCGATCCCTCGCTCGCTCGATCCCTCGCTCTCTCGATCCCTCGCTCGCTCACTCTCTCGATTCCTCGCTCGCTCGATCCCTCGCTCTCTCGATCCCTCGCTCGCTCACTCTCTCGATCCCTCGCTAACTCGATCCCTCGCTCTCTCGATCCCTCGCTCTCTCGATCCCTCGATCCGTCGCTCGCTCTCTCGATCCCTCGCTCTCTCGCTCTCTCGCTCGCTCGCTCTCTCGATCCCTCGCTCTCTCAATCCCTCGCTCGCTCGCTCTCTCAATCCCTCGCTCGCTCGCTCTCTCGATCCCTCGCTCGCTCGCTCTCTCGATCCCTCGCTCGCTCGCCTCTCTCGATCCCTCGATCCCTCACTCTCTCGATCCCTCGCTCTCTCGATCCCTCGCTCGCTCGCTCTATCGATCCCTCGCTCGCTCGCTCTCTCGATCCCTCGCTCGCTCGCTCTCTCGATCCCTCGCTCGCTCGCTCTCTCGATCCCTCGCTCGCTCGCTCTCTCGCTCTCTCGATCCCTCGCTCTCTCGATCCCTCGATCCCTCGCTCTCTCGATCCCTCGCTCGCTCGCTCTCTCGATCCCTCGCTCGCTCGCTCTCTCGATCCCACGCTCGCTCGCTCTCTCGATCCCTTGCTCGCTCTCTCGATCCCTCGCTCGCTCGCTCTCTCGATCCCTCGCTCGCTCGCTCTCTCGATCCCTCGCTCGCTCGCTCTCTCGATCCCTCGCTCGCTCGCTCTCTCGATCCCTCGCTCGCTCGCTCTCTCGATCCCTCGCTCGCTCGCTCTCTCGATCCCTCGCTCGCTCGCTCTCTCGATCCCTCGCTCGCTCGCTCTCTCGATCCCTCGATCCCTCGCTCGCTCGCTCTCTCGATCCCTCGCTCGCTCTCTCGATCCCTCGATCCCTCGCTCGCTCTCTCGATCCCTCGCTCGCTCTCTCGATCCCTCGATCCCTCGCTCGCTCGCTCTCTCGATCCCTCGATCCCTCGCTCGCTCGCTCTCTCGATCCCTCGCTCGCTCGCTCTCTCGATCCCTCGCTCGCTCGCTCTCTCGATCCCTCGCTCGCTCACTCTCTCGATCGCTCGCTCGCTCTCTCGATCCCTCGCTCGCTCTCTCAATCCCTCGCTCGCTCTCTCAATCCCTCGCTCTCTCGCTCCCTCGCTCGCTCGCTCTCTCGATCCCTCGCTCGCTCGCTCTCTCGCTCCCTCGCTCGCTCGCTCTCTCGATCCCTCGCTCGCTCGCTCGCTCTTTCGATCTCTCGATCCCTCGCTCGCTCGCTCTCTCGATCCCTCGCTCGCTCTCTCGATCTCTCGATCGCTCTCTCGATCTCTCGATCCCTCGCTCGCTCGCTCTCTTGATCCATCGCTCGCCTCGCTCGCTCTCTCGATCCCTCGCTCGCTCGCTCTCTCGATCCCTCGGTCGCTCGCTCTCTCGATCCCTCGATCGCTCGCTCTCTTGATCCCTCGATCCCTCGCTCGCTCGCTCTCTCGATCCCTCGCTCGCTCGCTCTCTCGATCCCTCGATCCCTCGCTCTCTCGATCCCTCGATCCCTCGCTCGCTCTCTCGATCCCTCGCTCGCTCGCTCTCTCGATCCCTCGATCCCTCGCTCGCTCGCTCGCTCTCTCGATCCCTCAATCCCTCGCTCGCTCGCTCTCTCGATCCCTCGCTCGCTCGCTCTCTCGATCCCTCGCTCGCTCTCTCGATCCCTCGCTCGCTCGCTCTCTCGATCCCTCGCTCGCTCTCTCGATCCCTCGCTCGCTCGCTCTCCTCGCTCCCCTCGATCCCTTGCTCGCTCGCTCTCTCGATCCCTCGCTCGCTCGCTCTCTCGATCCCTCGCTCGCTCGCTCTTTCGATCTCTCGATCCCTCGCTCGCTCGCTCTCTCGATCCCTCGCTCGCTCTCTCGATCTCTCGATCGCTCTCTCGATCTCTTGATCCATCCCTCGCTCGCTCGCTCTCTTGATCCATCCCTCGCTCGCTCGCTCTCTCGATCCCTCGCTCGCTCGCTCTCTCGATCCATCGCTCGCTCGCTCTCTCGATCCCTCGCTCGCTCTCTCGATCCCTCGCTCGCTCGCTCTCTCGATCCCTCGCTCGCTCGCTCTCTCGATCCCTCGCTCGCTCGCTCTCTTGATCGCTCGCTCTCTCTCTCGTTCCCTCGCTCGCTCGCTCTCTCGATCCCTCGCTCGCTCGCTCTCTCGATCCCTCGCTCGCTCTCTCGATCCCTCGCTCGCTCTCTCGATCCCTCGCTCGCTCTCTCGATCCCTCGCTCGCTCTCTCGATCCCTCGATCCCTCGCTCGCTCGCTCTCTCGATCCCTCGCTTGCTCGCTCGCTCGCTCTCTAGATCCCTCGCTCGCTCGCTCTCTCGATCCCTCGTTCGCTCGCTCTCTCGATCCCTCGCTCGCTCTCTCGATCCCTCGCTCGCTCTCTCGATCCCTCGTTCACTCGCTCGCTCTCTCGATCCCTCGTTGGCTCGCTCGCTCTCTCGATCCCTCGTTGGCTCGCTCGCTCTCTCGATCCCTCGCTCGCTCTCTCGATCCCTCGCTCGCTCGCTCGCTCTCTCGATCCCTCGTTCGCTCGCTCGCTCTCTCGATCCCTCGTTCGCTCGCTCGCTCTCTCGATCCCTCGTTCGCTCGCTCTCTCGATCCCTCGTTCGCTCGCTCTCTCGATCCCTCGTTCGCTCGCTCGCTCTTTCGATCCCTCGCTCGCTCCCTCTCTCGATCCCTCGCTCGCTCTCTCGATCCCTCGCTCGCTCTCTCGATCCCTCGCTCGCTCTCTCGATCCCTCGCTCACTCTCTCGATCCCTCGCTCTCTCTCTCAATCCCTCGCTTGCTCGCTCGCTCTCTCGATCCCTCGCTCGCTCTCTCGATCCCTCGCTCGCTCTCTCGATCCCTCGCTTGCTCGCTCACTCTCTCGATCCCTCGCTCTCTCTCTCAATCCCTCGCTTGCTCGCTCGCTCTCTCGATCCCTCGCTCGCTCTCTCGATCCCTCGCTCGCTCTCTCGATCCCTCGCTTGCTCGCTCACTCTCTCGATCCCTCGCTCTCTCTCTCAATCCCTCGCTTGCTCGCTCTCTCGATCCCTCGCTCGCTCTCTCGATCCCTCGCTCACTCTCTCGATCCCTCGCTCTCTCTCTCAATCCCTCGCTTGCTCGCTCGCTCTCTCGATCCCTCGCTCGCTCTCTCGATCCCTCGCTCGCTCTCTCGATCCCTCGCTCGCTCTCTCGATCCCTCGCTCGCTCTCTCGATCCCCTCGCTCGCTCTCTCGATCCCTCGCTTGCTCGCTCACTCTCTCGATCCCTCGCTCGCTCTCTCGATCCCTCGCTCGCTCTCTCGATCCCTCGCTCGCTCTTTCGATCCCTCGCTCGCTCTCTCGATCCCTCGCTTGCTCGCTCACTCTCTCGATCCCTCGCTCGCTCTCTCGATCCCTCGCTCGCTCTCTCGATCCCTCGCTCGCTCTTTCGATCCCTCGCTCGCTCTCTCGATCCCTCGCTCGCTCTCTCGATCCCTCGCTTGCTCGCTCGCTCTCTCGATCCCTCGCTCGCCTCTCTCGATCCCTCGCTCGCTCTCTCGATCTTTCGCTCGCTCTCTCGATCCCTCGCTTGCTCGCTCACTCTCTCGATCCCTCGCTCGCTCTCTCGATCCCTCGCTCGCTCTCTCGATCCCTCGCTCGCTCTTTCGATCCCTCGCTCGCTCTCTCAATCCCTCGCTTGCTCGCTCGCTCTCTCGATCCCTCGCTCGCTCTCTCGATCCCTCGCTCGCTCGCTCTCTCGATCCCTCGCTCGCTCACTCTCTCGATCGCTCGCTCGCTCGCTCTCTCGATCCCTCGCTCGCTCTCTCAATCCCTCGCTCTCTCGCTCCCTCGCTCGCTCGCTCTCTCGATCCCTCGCTCGCTCGCTCTCTCGCTCCCTCGCTCGCTCGCTCTCTCGATCCCTCGCTCGCTCGCTCGCTCTTTCGATCTCTCGATCCCTCGCTCGCTCGCTCTCTCGATCCCTCGCTCGCTCTCTCGATCTCTCGATCGCTCTCTCGATCTCTCGATCCCTCGCTCGCTCGCTCTCTTGATCCATCGCTCGCTCGCTCGCTCTCTCGATCCCTCGCTCGCTCGCTCTCTCGATCCCTCGGTCGCTCGCTCTCTCGATCCCTCGATCGCTCGCTCTCTTGATTCCTCGATCCCTCACTCGCTCGCTCTCTCGATCCCTCGCTCGCTCGCTCTCTCGATCCCTCGCTCGCTCGCTCTCTCGATCCCTCGATCCCTCGCTCGCTCGCTCTCTCGATCCCTCGATCCCTCGCTCGCTCGCTCGCTCTCTCGATCCCTCAATCCCTCGCTCGCTCGCTCTCTCGATCCCTCGCTCGCTCGCTCTCTCGATCCCTCGCTCGCTCTCTCGATCCCTCGCTCGCTCGCTCTCTCGATCCCTCGCTCGCTCTCTCGATCCCTCGCTCGCTCGCTCTCCTCGCTCCCTCGATCCCTAGCTCGCTCGCTCTCTCGATCCCTCGCTCGCTCGCTCTCTCGATCCCTCGCTCGCTCGCTCTTTCGATCTCTCGATCCCTCGCTCGCTCGCTCTCTCGATCCCTCGCTCGCTCTCTCGATCTCTCGATCGCTCTCTCGATCTCTCGATCCCTCGCTCGCTCGCTCTCTTGATCCATCCCTCGCTCGCTCGCTCTCTCGATCCCTCGCTCGCTCGCTCTCTCGATCCCTCGCTCGCTCGCTCTCTCGATCCCTCGCTCGCTCGCTCTCTCGATCCCTCGCTCGCTCGCTCTCTCGATCCCTCGCTCGCTCGCTCTCCTCGATCCCTCGCTCGCTCGCTCTCTCGATCCCTCGCTCGCTCGCTCTCTTGATCGCTCGCTCTCTCTCTCGTTCCCCTCGCTCGCTCGCTCTCTCGATCCCTCGCTCGCTCGCTCTCTCGATCCCTCGCTCGCTCTCTCGATCCCTCGCTCGCTCTCTCGATCCCTCGCTCGCTCTCTCGATCCCTCGCTCGCTCTCTCGATCCCTCGATCCCTCGCTCGCTCGCTCTCTCGATCCCTCGCTTGCTCGCTCGCTCGCTCTCTAGATCCCTCGCTCGCTCGCTCTCTCGATCCCTCGTTCGCTCGCTCTCTCGATCCCTCGCTCGCTCTCTCGATCCCTCGCTCGCTCTCTCGATCCCTCGCTCGCTCTCTCGATCCCTCGTTCGCTCGCTCGCTCTCTCGATCCCTCGTTGGCTCGCTCGCTCTCTCGATCCCTCGCTCGCTCTCTCGATCCCTCGCTCGCTCTCTCGATCCCTCGCTCGCTCTCTCGATCCCTCGCTCGCTCTCTCGATCCCTCGCTCGCTCTCTCGATCCCTCGCTCGCTCGCTCTCTCGATCCCTCGTTCGCTCGCTCGCTCTCTCGATCCCTCGTTCGCTCGCTCGCTCTCTCGATCCCTCGTTCGCTCGCTCTCTCGATCCCTCGTTCGCTCGCTCTCTCGATCCCTCGTTCGCTCGCTCGCTCTTTCGATCCCTCGCTCGCTCCCTCTCTCGATCCCTCGCTCGCTCTCTCGATCCCTCGCTCGCTCTCTCGATCCCTCGCTCGCTCTCTCGATCCCTCGCTCGCTCTCTCGATCCCTCGCTCACTCTCTCGATCCCTCGCTCTCTCTCTCAATCCCTCGCTTGCTCGCTCGCTCTCTCGATCCCTCGCTCGCTCTCTCGATCCCTCGCTCGCTCTCTCGATCCCTCGCTTGCTCGCTCACTCTCTCGATCCCTCGCTCTCTCTCTCAATCCCTCGCTTGCTCGCTCGCTCTCTCGATCCCTCGCTCGCTCTCTCGATCCCTCGCTCGCTCTCTCGATCCCTCGCTTGCTCGCTCACTCTCTCGATCCCTCGCTCTCTCTCTCAATCCCTCGCTTGCTCGCTCGCTCTCTCGATCCCTCGCTCGCTCTCTCGATCCCTCGCTCACTCTCTCGATCCCTCGCTCTCTCTCTCAATCCCTCGCTTGCTCGCTCGCTCTCTCGATCCCTCGCTCGCTCTCTCGATCCCTCGCTCGCTCTCTCGATCCCTCGCTCGCTCTCTCGATCCCTCGCTCGCTCTCTCGATCCCTCGCTCGCTCTCTCGATCCCTCGCTTGCTCGCTCACTCTCTCGATCCCTCGCTCGCTCTCTCGATCCCTCGCTCGCTCTCTCGATCCCTCGCTCGCTCTTTTAATCCCTCGCTCGCTCTCTCGATCCCTCGCTTGCTCGCTCACTCTCTCGATCCCTCGCTCGCTCTCTCGATCCCTCGCTCGCTCTCTCGATCCCTCGCTCGCTCTTTCGATCCCTCGCTCGCTCTCTCGATCCCTCGCTCGCTCTCTCGATCCCTCGCTCGCTCTCTCGATCCCTCGCTCGCTCTCTCGATCCCTCGCTTGCTCGCTCGCTCTCTCGATCCCCTCGCTCGCTCTCTCGATCCCTCGCTCGCTCTCTCGATCTTTCGCTCGCTCTCTCGATCCCTCGCTTGCTCGCTCACTCTCTCGATCCCTCGCTCGCTCTCTCGATCCCTCGCTCGCTCTCTCGATCCCTCGCTCGCTCTTTCGATCCCTCGCTCGCTCTCTCAATCCCTCGCTTGCTCGCTCGCTCTCTCGATCCCTCGCTCGCTCTCTCGATCCCTCGCTCGCTCTCTCGATCCCTCGCTCGCTCTTTCGATCCCTCGCTCGCTCTCTCAATCCCTCGCTTGCTCGCTCACTCTCTCGATCCCTCGCTCGCTCTCTCGATCCCTCGCTCGCTCTCTCGATCCCTCGCTCGCTCTCTCGATCCCTCGCTCTCTCTCTCAATCCCTCGCTTGCTCGCTCGCTCTCTCGATCCCTCGCTCGCTCTCTCGATCCCTCGCTCGCTCTCTCGATCTTTCGCTCACTCTCTCGATCCCTCGCTCGCTCTCTCGATCCCTCGCTTGCTCTCTCGATCCCTCGCTTGCTCGCTCGCTCTCTCGATCCCTCGCTCGCTCTCTCGATCCCTCGCTCGCTCTCTCGATCCCTCGCTCGCTCTCTCGATCCCTCGCTCGCTCTCTCTCGATCCCTCGCTCGCTCTCTCGATCCCTCGCTCGCTCTCTCGATCCCTCGCTCGCTCTCTCGATCCCTCGCTCGCTCTCTCGATCCCTCGCTCGCTCGCTCTCTCGATCCCTCGCTCTCTCTCTCGATCCCTCACTCGCTCGCTCTCTTGATCCCTCGCTCGCTCTCTCTCTCGATCCCTCGCTTGCTCGCTCTCTCGATCCCTCGCTCGCTCTCTCGATCCCTCGCTCGCTCTCTCGATCCCTCGCTCGCTCTCCTCGATCCCTCGCTCGCTCTCTCGATCCCTCGCTTGCTCGCTCACTCTCTCGATCCCTCACTCGCTCTCTCGATCCCTCGCTCGCTCTCTCGATCCCTCGCTCGCTCTTTCGATCCCTCGCTCGCTCTCTCGATCCCTCGCTTGCTCGCTCACCTCTCTCGATCCCTCGCTCGCTCTTCTCGATCCCTCGCTCGCTCTCTCGATCCCTCGCTCGCTCTTTCGATCCCTCGCTCGCTCTCTCTCGATCCCTCGCTCGCTCTCTCGATCCCTCGCTTGCTCGCTCACTCTCTCGATCCCTCGCTCTCTCTCTCAATCCCTCGCTTGCTCGCTCGCTCTCTCGATCCCTCGCTCGCTCTCTCGATCCCTCGCTCGCTCTCTCGATCTTTCGCTCGCTCTCTCGATCCCTCGCTTGCTCTCTCGATCCCTTGCTTGCTCGCTCGCTCTCTCGATCCCTCGCTCGCTCTCTCGATCCCTCGCTCGCTCTCTCGATCCCTCGCTCGCTCTCTCGATCCCTCGCTCGCTCGCTCTCTCGATCCCTCGCTCTCTCTCTCGATCCCTCACTCGCTCGCTCTCTTGATCCCTCGCTCGCTCGCTCTCTCGATCCCTCGCTCGCTCGCTCGCTCGATCCCTCACTCGCTCGCTCTCTCAATCCCTCGCTCGCTCGCTCTCTCCATCCCTCGCTCGCTCGCTCTCTCCATCCCTCGCTCGCTCGCTCTCTCGATCCCTCGCTCGCTCTCTCGATCCCTCGCTCGCCTCGCTCTCTCGATCCCTCGCTCGCTCGCTCACTCTCTCGATCCCTCGCTCGCTTCGCTTTCTCGATCCCTCGCTCTCTTTCTCGATCCCCTCGCTCGCTCTCTCGATCCCTCGCTCTCTCTCTCGATCCCTCGCTCGCTCGCTCCTCTCGATCCCTCGTTCGCCTCGCTCGCTCTCTCGATCCCTCGCCTCGCTCTCTCGATCTCTCGTTCGCTCGCTCGCTCTCTCGATCCCTCGTTCGCTCGGCGCTCGCTCTCTCGATCCCTCGCTCGCTCCTCTCGATCCCTCGTTCGCTCGCTCTCTCGATCCCTCGCTCGCTCTCTCGATCCCTCGCTCGCTCTCTCGATCCCTCGTCTCGCTCGCTCTCTCTCGATCCCTCGTTCGCTCGCTCGTTCTCCTCGATCCCTCGCTTGCTCGCTCACTCTCTCGATCCCTCGCTCGCTCTCTCGATCCCTCGCTCTCTCTCTCGATCCCTCGCTCGCTCGCTCTCTCGATCCCTCGCTCGCTCGCTCTCCTCGATCCCTCGCTCGCTCTCTCGATCCCTCGCTCGCTCTCCTCGATCCCTCGCTCGCTCTCTCGATCCCTCGCTCGCTCTCTCGATCCCTCGCTTGCTCGCTCGCTCTCTCGATCCCTCGCTCTCTCTCTCAATCCCTCGCTTGCTCGCTCGCCCCTCGCTCTCTCGATCCCTCGCTCGCTCTCTCGATCCCCTCGCTCGCTCTCCTCTCGATCCCCTCGCTTCGCTCTCTCGATCGCTCGCTCGCTCTCTCGATCCTCGCTCGCTCTCTCGATCCCTCGCTTGCTCTCTCGATCCCTCGCTCGCTCTCTCGATCCTCGCTTGCTCGCTCGCTCTCTCGATCCTCGCTCGCTCTCTCGATCCCTCGCTTGCTCGCTCGCTCTCTCGATCCCTCGCTCGCTCTCTCGATCCCTCGCTGGCTCGCTCTCTCGATCCCTCGCTCTCTCTCTCGATCCCCTCGCTCGCTCTCTCTGATCCCTCGCTCGCTCGCTCTCTCGATCCCTCGCTCGCTCGCTCGCTCTCTCGATCCCTCCTCGCTCGCTCTCTCAATCCCTCGCTCTCTTTCTCGATCCCTCGCTCGCTCTCTCGATCCCTCATTCGCTCTCTCATCGATCCCTCGCTCGCTCTCTCGTCCCTCGCTCGCTCGCTCTCTCGATCCCTCGCTCGCTCGCTCACTCTCTCGATCCCTCGCTCGCTCGCTCTCCTCGATCCCTCGCTCGCTCGCTCACTCTCTCGATCCCTCGCTCGCTCGCTCGATCCCTCGCTCTCTTTCTCGATCCCTCGCTCGCCTCTCTCGATCCCTCGCTCGCTAACTCTCTCGATCCCTCGCTCGCTCGCTCACTCTCTCGATCCCTCGCTCGCTCGCTCGATCCCTCGCTCTCTTTCTCGATCCCTCGCTCGCTCTCTCGATCCCTCATTCGCTCGCTCTCTCGATCCCTCGTTCGCCTCGCTCTCTCGATCCCCGCTCGCTCGTCGCTCGCCTCGATCCCTCGCTCGCCTTCGCTCTCTCGATCCCTCGCTCGCTCGCTCTCTCGATCCCTCGCTCGCTCGCTCTCTCGATCCCTCGCTCGCTCGCTCTCTCGATCCCTCGCTCGCTCGCTCGCTCTCTCGATCCCCTCGCTCGCTCGCTCGATCCCTCGCTCGCTCTCTCGATCCCTCGCTCGCTCGCTCGATCCCTCGCTCGCTCGCTCGAATCCCCTCGCTCGCCTCGCTCTCCTCGATCCCTTGCTCGCTCGCTCTCTCGATCCCTCGCTCGCCTCGCTCTCTCAATCCCTCGCTCGCCTCGCTCGCTCTCTCGATCCCTCGCTTGCTCGCTCGCTCTCTCGATCCCCTCGCTCGCTCGCTCTCTCAAATCCCTCGCTCGCTCGCTCTCTCAATCCCTCGCTCGCTCGCTCGCTCTCCTCAATCCCTCGCTCGCTCGCTCGCTCTCTCGATCCCCTCGCTCGCTCGCTCGCTCTCTCGATCCCTTGCTCGCTCGCTCTCTCGATCCCTCGCTCGCTCGCTCGCTCTCTCGATCCCTCGCTTGCTCGCTCGCTCTCCTCGATCCCTCGCTCGCTCGCCTCTCTCGATCCCTCGCTCGCTCTCTCGATCCCTCGCTCGCTCTCTCGATCCCCCGCTCGCTTTCTCAATCCCTCGCTCGCTCTCTCTCTCGATCCCTCACTCGCTCGCTCGCTCGCTCTCTCGATCCCCTCGCTCGCTCGCTCTCTCGATCCCTCGCTCGCTGTCTCGATCCCCTCGCTCTCTCTCTCGATCCCCTCGCTCGCTCGCTCGCTCTCTCGATCCCTCGCTCGCTCGCTCTCTCGATCCCTCGCTCTCTTTCTCGATCCCTCGCTCCGCTCGCTCTCCCGATCCTTCGCTCGCTCGCTCGCTCTCTCGATCCCTCGCTCGCTCACTCTCTCGCTCTCTCGCTCGCTCGCTCTCTCGCTTGCTCCCCTCGCTCGCTCTCTCTCGTTCTGCACGCAGCCCCCCCTCGCAGTCCGACGGCCTCCGACGGGTAGCTCATATCAGCATGCAGAGCTCCCCGTCATCTTTTCCCCTCTCTACTTACGCTGGGGTAGGCCGTGGGGCCGCAAGACGCGGGGTTGGCCTCCATGTCCCTCGTAGGAGCAGTTGGACTCCAGCACTGAGAACTCCAGGTCGTATTTGAGTCCAGCGACCACCCTAAACTCAGGAGGGGTGGGGGGAGGAGGCGAGGGAGAGGGAGGGGGGAGGGAGAGGGAGGGAGAGGGGGGGAGAGGGAGGGGAGGAGAGTGGAGGGGGAGGAGAGGAGAGGGGGGAGGGGTGGGGTGAGGAGGCGAGGGAGAGGGAGGGGGGGGGACAGTGGAGGGGGAGGAGAGGGGTGGGGGGGAGGCGAGGGAGGGGGAGGGAGTGGAAGGGAGAGGGAGGGAGGGGAGGGAGGGGAGGGAGTTAAACTTCAGTGTTTCCCAAAATACATTCCTTGTGGTGTTGTATAGATATTTGCTCACAGCAAACAACAATGAGATGACCTACTTATTACGATGTCTTTATTTTGTATTTATCAACGCGAGCCCCCCACTGTTGAACCGAATGCATCAAACTCCTGGAGAGACACCGAGGGGCATCCACTCTCACCCACTCACCCACTCACCCACCCACCCACTCACACACCCACTCCCCACCTCACCCACCAACCCACCACCACACACCCCACTCCACTCACCCACCCACTCACCCACTCACCCACCCACTCACCCCCACCCACTCACCCACCACTCACCCACTCACCCACCCACTCACCCCACCCACTCACCCACTCACCCACCCACTCACCCACTCCACCACCCCACTCACCCACCTCACCCCACCCACTCACCCACCACTCACCCACCCACCATCCACTCACCCACCCACTCACCCCACCCACTCACCCACTCACCCACCCACCCACCCACTCACCCGCCCACTCACCCGCTCACCCACCCCCACCCACTCACTCCACCTACTCACCCACCCACTCACCCACTCACCCACCACCCACCCACCACCACTCCTGACCACTCACCCACCCCACTCACCCACTCACTGACCCACCCCACCTACCCACCCACTCACCCACTCACCCACCTCACCCACTCACCCCACCCACCCACCCACTCACCCACCCACTCCACCCACTCACCCACCAACTCACCCACTCACCCACCCACCACTCACCACCCACTCACTCACCCACCCACTCACCCACCCACTCACCCACTCACCCACCCACTCACCCACCCCCACTCACCCACCCACTCACCCCACCCACCCACTCACCCACCCACCCACTCCACCAACTCACTGATCCACTCACCCACCCACTCACCCACCCACTCACCCACCCACTAACCCACTCACCCACTCACCCACCCACTCACCCACTCACCCACCACCCACCCACCCACTCACCCACTCACTCACCCACTCACCCACCCACCCACTCACCCACCCCACCCACCCACCCACCCCACTCACCCACCCCACCCATCCACCCATCCACCCACTCACTGACCCACTCACCCACCCAATCGCCCATTTACTCACTCACCCACCCACTCACCCACGAACTCGCTCACTCACTCACTCACCAACTCACCTTCCCACTCACTCACTCAACCACCCACTCATTCACACACCCACTCATCTACTCATCTACTGGTCCACCCACCCACTCACCACCCACTCACCCACCTACCCACTCACCCACCCACTCACCTACCCACTCACCCACCCATTCATTCACTCACTCACCCACTCACCCACTCATTTAATCACCCACCCACCCGCTCACCCCACTCACTCACCCACTCACTCACCCACTCACTCACCCACCCACTCACCCATTCGCCACCCACTAAACCCACTCACGCACCCACTGGCCCACTCAATAACACACTCAACAACCGGTTCACCCACTCACCCACTCACTCACCATCTCGCCCACCCACTCACCGACTCACCCACTCACCCACCCATTTTCCCATCCACTCACCTACCCACTCACCCACTCACCTACCCACTCACCCACTTACCCACCCACTCACCCACCCACTGGCCCACTCAATAACACACTCAACAACCGGTTCACCCACTCACCCACTCACTCACCATCTCGCCCACCCACTCACCGACTCACCCACTCACCCACCCATTTTCCCATCCACTCACCTACCCACTCACCCACTTACCCACCCATCTCCCCACCCACTCACCCACCCACTCCCCACCCACTAAAGCCACCATTCAATCACCCACTCACCCAATCATCCACCCACCCACCCATCTCCCCACCCACTCACCCACTACATTCACCCAGCCAACCACCCCACTAACCCATCCACACTCTCAGCCACCTACTCACCCACCCATTCAGCCTTTAACTTCCCCACTCATTCACCCACACACTCACTTAGCCACGCACTTACCCACCCACACATCCACTCACTCACCCACCCACACACCCAAACACCCACAACTACCGCCAACCACCCACAACTACCGCCATTCACCACGAAATGGCGGTGACATCACCACGACGCTTGTGCAGGCTATGTGCACCTTGAGGCCACGTAAAGTGTCGAACGCCCGCTGGCAGGAGGTCACGGAGAAGACCCAGATGCCACAGGTCGACTGACTGTGACGACTGGCTGATGCACCACCTGTGCCCCCCTACTGTGCCAACTTGTTGTGCTTTAGGCACCCCGGCGCTCCGCTCGTTGTTGTGAGCGTCGCTCCTCCGCCCTCCGTTGTTGTTGGAGGGCGACTGCCTCCAACTGCCCAGTAGCGGCCTTCACGAGCCTCCTCCACAGAGGCCGATCTTGTCACCGCTGGTACCAGTCATCGGCAAGTCCACTCAGTTCCACGTCCTCCTGTACCACATCACTCCATCTCTTCTCTAGCCCGTGCTGCGCCCCGTTTAGCCCTATCGATCCGGGCCGAACAAAAGCTGTTTAGGTATGCGGTGGCTGGGCATGCGGGCTACATGACCTAGCCAACGCAGCCTTGCCTGCCGGAGGAGCTCACCGATGGGACTTTGTCTACATCTTTCAAGGATTTGTGAGCTCCTCACACAATCCAGCCTGGTTAAACCCAGGATGGATATTAGGAAGGCCAGCCTAAATGTTTAAAACCTGCTAAGATGTGCCATTAGTGGGGTCCACGTTTCGCAAGTGTAGAAAAGGGAGGGCATGACTGTGGCCGAGAACACCTGAGGCTTTGTGTGGAGCAATAGACCAGGTAGCTTCCACACAGCGTTATGCAACCGATGAAAAAATAATGCCGCCCGACTGATTCGGAGTGAGACCTCTGCTGTCAAACTGGAGCCGGTCATGAGCACATTGCCCCAGATATGGGGAAACTCTCCCTCTCTCTACACAAGTGCCCCCATCACAAATTGGAAGTTGTGGGGGTGGAGTGTCAATTGGTACAAAATACCCAGGCAGGTGCTTAGTTTTGGTGCGGCTGATGGTAAGGCTCCAACTCTTAGTGGCACGCTCCAGTTTCAGCAGCAGCGTCTCCAACTCCTCCTCTGAGTGAGCAGAAATTACCAGATAATCGGCATACCATAACGTGGTTGACCAATAGGGAGCCATCCCTTGACCGCAACCGGGCATCGACCAACCTCCCATTGTATCTGTACCAGAGGGAATTCCTCCAGTACAGCCATTGATGGCTTCATGAATTACGTTGTCGAAATAGATGTTAAAGAATGTGGGAGCCAGAGGACATCCCTGTCGCACCCCAAGGTGAACAGGGAATGGAACTGACTCCCGGCAACGTAGTTTTACCAGGGCCCACTCACCATCATGAAGGTCCTTAATGTGCGTGAGCAGAGGGTCAGGGATTCTGAAAGCACGAAGAACAACCCAAAGCCAAGGCCTATTGATGGTATCATAGGCCTTGACCACGTCATTAAATCAGAGATGTAGGTCTTCTTGGAATTTCCTACACTTCTGCTGTAGCAGACGGACAGAAAATATGGCATCTATGCAGGTCCGCCCTTTTGTGAAACCACATTGGGGCTCCGCAAGCCTCTCCTCAGCGTGCCTGGCAAGGCGATGTTGAATAATCCTTGCCAGGACCTTTCCCGGCACACTGAGGAGTGAGATGCCCCTGTAGTTGTTACAGTCTGTGCAGTCCCCATTCTTAAAGAGGGGGGACCACCAGGGCATCCTTCCAATCATGCGGTACCCCGTCCAGTGGCCCAGACTGTTGTTATGATGTCATGTAGGGCAGTCTGTGCACAAACGCCACCCTCCGTCAGCATTTCGTTTGGGAGATCATCTCTGCCCGGTACCTTTCCTGGTCTCAGACTCTGGATCGCCCTCATTACTTCCTCAGCAGATGGCACCTCAGCCAGCCACTCACGGGGGGTGAGTTCCAATATTTGAGGCACCGCAGCCTCAGCAGAGTCATCGCCAATTTGCCCCATGATGTTTATGATGTTTCCAGGCTGAGAGATTTCCCCTCGCCCAAGACCTTACAAAAATGTTCATCAAATCTGCAAACCTGTTCCTAGGGGTCGAAGATTGGATCACCGCTCTTTCCCTGAATGATGGTGATAGGTTTGGCATTGCAAATTACTTCTTTGGTGGAGTTTAACAGTGATTTGTGATCGCGGGTCACTGAGGCAGATTCTATCTCATCAGCAACCCACGACCACCACCCATCCTTGCAGCGCCTCACAGCTCTCCAAACCACTGAGCGAAGGCTGCGGTAAGCCTCCTCATTCTCTGACATGGGATGCTGGAGATGGTGAGAGTGGGGCCTGTCGCTTTTTCTAAGCCAGCCTGAACACCTCCTCTGTCAGCCAGGGTATCTGGGGAGGTTTGGACCGTGTACCCAAAGCAGCTGCATGAGCCACAGTCCTAAACCTCGCCCATTTACCCTCAACATCAGGAGGAGTGGGGGACGATGCCAACCCAAGCTGCAAGCGATGATGAAATTCTCACTTGAAACTTGCATAAGCTGAGACCAGGCCACTGTGGGTTTGACCAACGGAGTGGAAGAATGGCAGGCGCATTTGAAAGATGACAATTCTATGATCAGTTGGTAGATCAGCCCACGGTAGGTCCTGGTGTCAAGGACATGGGCCCGCATCCGCTGGTCCGTCACTCTGTAGTCCAACAGATGTTCTTGCTTGGACCCGGCGTGCATCCATGATGTTGTGTGGATGCGCCGATTCCAGAACAGCATGTTGGTAATTACAAGCCCATAAGCTGCACACAAGTCTAGCAGCCTCCTACTGTTGTTATTGAGCTCATCTGGCCCATGCCTTCCAAACACTCCAGACCAGGTGCCAGCATCATGACCAACTCGGGCATTAAAGTCACACAACAGGATGACTCTATCCCGAGGGGCCACTTTAGCCAACAGAGGTCACAGAAGACATCTGACTCATCGGCCTTACCTGCGTCCCTCCACAGATGTTCGTCTTCGGTGGAGGCATAAGTAACCACGACCACCACTCCTCGCCTCTGGTTGATGGGAAGGCGAGTCCAAAGTAGACTGGGGCTTACAGCTTCCCACACCTCACCGCCACGCTCCCTTCATTCTTTTGTTCACAAGAAGAGCCACTCCCTGTTGTTTGGCAGTTTCCTGCCCCGAGTAGACTACTGTCCACCCCTAATACTGGCAGGAGCCTAAACTATTCCACCGGACCTCCTGAATGCCACAGAGATCCAGGCGGTACCGGTCCAGCTCCCGACAGAGGAATGGCAGCCTCTCCTCCGCAGTGAGCGTTCGAACATTCCACGTGGCCACACGTAGTGGCTTTTTAGTTGTTTCTGGAGGAGCCCAGAGGGTGAAGATTCAGTCTCCTGGCTCCGCCAAATGGGGTTTGGCCAGGAGACGTCATAGACACCCGCCCCCCCGGGGCCTCCGGCACAAGCTTATTAATTACATTTTCAGCCGTGGTTTGTTGGTAATTAGTTGTAGGTGGAGGGGGTCACCGGCCCCTCGCACCACCACCACCGCACCACCGCACCACCCCCACCACCACCACTACCACCGCCACACCACCACCGCACCACCACCCGCACCACCACCACCACCACCACCACTGCACCACCAACGCACCACCACCACCACCGCACCACCACCACCCGCACCACCACCACCACCACTGCACCACCAACGCACCACCACCACCACACCACCACCACCACCACCACACCACCACCACCGCACCACCACCGCACCACCACTACCGCACCACTACCGCACCACCACCACCACCACCACCGCACCACCACCACCGCACCACCACTGCACCACCACCACCACTGCACCACCACCCACCACCACCACCGCACCACCACCACCACCGCACCACCACCGCACCACCACCACCGCACCACCCACTACCACCGCACCACCCACCACCCGCACCACCACCACACCACCACCACCGCACCACCACCACCGCACCACCACCACACCACCACCCGTGTTGCCCCACCTGTTCGCTAGCACGGTTCACGATATACAGCACGAAGGGGACTCTCCTCGCCATCGCTCCCACCGCTCCCACCGCTCCCCCCCCGGCCCCCCCCACGCGGCTCTGGTTGTTGAACTTGCGCAGCGCCACTCCCACGGCGGCCACCACTCGGGGGTGGTGCGAACCGACGGGCACCGCGCAGCCCAGGCAGTGTTCGCGCCGCGGTGCCGCGTCTAGCGGGGGGGGGGGGGAGGTGGTGGTGGTGGGAGGGGGGGGGGAGGGGGAGGGGGAGGGGCAGGGGGGAATAGGGGGAGGGGTGGTGGGGGGAGTTAAGATCCGGAGCTACATCTCGTCCAATGTGAATGTTGTGTCGTTTGTGAGTGGAGGAGTGAGTAGCGGGGGGGGGTGAGTGGGGAGAGGGGTGAGTGGGGAGAGGGGGGTGGGTGAGTAGGGGGGGTGAGTAGAGTGGGGGGGTGAGTAGAGTGGGGGGGTGAGTAGAGGGGGGGGGTGAGTGGGGGGGGTGAGTAGGGAGGGTGAGTGGGGGGGTGAGTGGGGGGGGGTGAGTGGGGGGGGGATGAGTGGGGGGGG